>NW_027497224.1:0-163742 GCF_021521415.1 Bidens hawaiensis | reverse complement strand
ATCTGATCAAACAAATAATAAAAATTATGAATTAACATGACTACTTAATTTACACAAAAAATAAAGAGCATTCTAACCTGTTGTTTCAAGTTTTGAATATCGCGACGAAAAACAAAAATTAAACATCTAACTGCAACATATATATAATACATTAGTAAACATCACACAAACATATGTTTCATGGGTTTGGATACTGTGAGAATCAAGTAGTGTAATTATATTTACAACATAGTGTAATTATAGTGTAGTGTAATTAAAATTAAACTACGATGTAATTACATAATTACACTACTTATAAATATAATTACACTACTTGATTTTCACAGTTAGCATGTTAATTTAATTTGTACGTTAACTTTTCCCATGTTTCATAAATTATACTCAGTATACAAACCTGCATTAACCACAAAATTAAGAAAATGAAAGACCTTCTGCGTGGTCCAACCGTACTCAGGCACTCTTTGCTGTATCCGAAACAATTGCATCTACAACAAAACACAAAACCACAAATCACACTTATGTTTCCGAAACTCAAAAATAATAATAAAAGCAACATAAAACTCAAAACTAACAATATTTTGTTTCCAAAACACAAACATGTATAACAGAAATTGGAACTTAAACTGAATAATAATGATAATAATAATAATAATAATAATAATAATAATAATAGTAATAATAATAATAATAATAACAACGTACCATTGCAACAATAGCAACAAGGCCATAAAGAAAAGCAATAGCATGATATATTCGATCTTGCCAAAGGGTTGTGTCATTTAATACATGCCACCAATCAGAAGCATCTTTAAGGGTGAACATCATGATCACCGTGGGATTAAACGTGCCAACGATGGCACGATACATTGCCGGAGGTTGGTAATTATTTATTAATGGAGACGGTTGAATGGGTGATTGTTTTACTGTTGTTTGATGGGTAGTTTTTGATGATATTACAGTTGTGAAGAGGCCGGCGAACGAATGTGTGAAGGATGTATCTATATGTTGAGGATCAACGAGTCGAATGTAAATTTGTTAAGTTAGAATCAAATAATGTATGTTTTGTAAATACAAGATATAATGCTTTAAAATGCCAAATAATATTTTAAAAACTGTAAAAAGTGTGTATTACATATGTAGATACAGAAAAAAATAACGTGGAAAGATATTAAGATATTACTCGTATATTTTTACAGTTCTAAACAATGGGTGATTTATTTGGGTTGAAACATTTGATGTAAAAATTTATTGTTTAATAAATGTGTGCAAATTATAAATTCAACTAGGTTATAACTCGTGTACTACACGGGACTGAGAATAAAAAAACAAATCAACGTGAGAACTTCATTATCATATTATCTTTTTAATTTTAAATTTATAAAGTTGTTATGCATTATATCATTTAGTCATAAACTATAATTAAACAAAAACAATAAAAAGTATAATACAACAAATTTCAATTTATACCATTAAAATTAAGAAATGCAAACTAATAATCGAGAACAAAGATCTATATAACATATAAAATGAAGAAAGTGGCCTAGAGAGGAAGGCAATAATCCTCATTAATAAACGAAAATTCCATAAATAATAAACAAAGTGACTGTTTGGCAACAACACCCTCAATTGGAACATTGAGTCAAATATATGAGTAAACATAGAAATTACAAATCTCTAAAAACTTCTTTATATACGACATTGGATGTCCTATTCGTAAGATTTCCATCTTTATCAAAAATTACGAGTTTGATTCCATCTCTACTTTTGACTCTAGATAAAGCGACATACAACTGACCATAGTGAAAAGACGGGTTGTTTAAAAGACAAACCAACTCTAGATGACGATTGGCCTTGACTTTTATTTATTGTCATCGCAGAGCATACAGCAATGGGAAACTGCCTTCGTTGAAACTTAAATGGAATCTTTTTGTCGGAAGGTGTTAAAGCAATTCTATGAACCAAAGTTCGAGTCCCTAAATTACTTCCAGCTATTACCTCAACTTCTATGACATGTTTGCCTAGTGATACGACCTTTAAACGTGTCCCATTGCAAAAACCCTCTTTCTGATTAATATTTCGTAGTAGCATCACTGGAACACCAACCTTTAGTGCTAATTTATGGTGTGGCAAACCGGGAATTTTAAGTCCATTAAGCACATCAGGTGAATATAAACTTGGATCAATAGCATCATTTATATGTTCATCATGACAAATACTATCTGAACTCAAGTATTCCTTGCTATCTCCCGGAAACATCGATAGTAGTCGATCGTTAATTTCGTCAACGACTTCATTCGTTGGTGCAAGAATGGCTCTTTCCTGGAAAAAAACTGTATTGTTGAAATTTTGAAGAATTGAGGGATACACAAAGTCAATAAGATCATATATGGGATCGGCTGAATCAAGAATTAGAAGATCATTAGGTATTTCTATAACTGCATCACCGTCGTTAGAGCCACCTATGTTACCTTCACCCAAATCCAACAACCATTGTGCAAATATCTTTGTTTCCTCGGTGTTATGTGCTTCACTTCCTACAGTTAACCTCATATTTTTAGTTAACCTAAGAACTTTGCAATAATCCCAAATGTAAGAACTTAAAGAAGCATTAACAATGTCTTGTCTGGTTCCGCTTTGAATTACAGGTAGAACTTGTCTGAAATCTCCACCAAATACGATTGTCTTTCCTCCAAATGGCATACTAGAATTATTAGAATCATCATGCGATAAAATATCTCTCAAAGTCCTATCCAACGCTTCAAATCCATGCATGTGTATCATTGGTGCTTCATCCCATATAATAAGTGAGGTTTTCTTTAATAGATTAGCAACATCGTTGTCTATTTGTATATTGCACGTAGAGACTTCAGTTAAGTTAAAGGGAATTGAAAACCGAGAATGGGCCGTCCTACCTCCTGCCAACAACAAAGATGCAATTCCACTCGAAGCAACATTTAAAACAATCTTTCCTTGTGCTCTTAAGGATGCAGATAATGTCTTCCAAAGAAAAGTTTTACCGGTTCCGCCATAACCGTAAACAAAAAAAACACCCACTTGGTTATCTCCAACCGCATTTATGATTTCAGTATAAACACTTTTTTGCTCAGTAGTTAATGCGATAAAAAGATTGTCAAACTCAATTTGAAGATGATGTCTATCATAATCCATCTCTTCAGCGATTAAACGATTATTTGAAGAAGAAATCGAATCATAATCAGGGTAAGGCATTGTTTTGTAATCTCGTAAGCTGTGATTATTACGAACTAAGATTTTCTCAATCTCGTTTAAAGTCAGGTTTTTTATTTGATCTTCATTAAGGAATAAATCTGAAAACACATCATATGTAGATACAGAAAAAAATAACGTGGAAAGATATTAAGATATTACTCGTATATTTTTACAGTTCTAAACAATGGGTGATTTATTTGGGTTGAAACATTTGATGTAAAAATTTATTATTTAATAAATGTGTGCAAATTATAAATTCAATATACTTTAACGATTATTTATTCTCATGAAAATATTGAATCAATCAAATGGGTTTGGATCAAAATTCAAATGAAATTAACGTGCTAATTGTGAGAATCAAGTAGAGTACTTATATATACAAATGGAGTAATTATATAATCACATTATAAAGTTATTACATAATTACCCTATAATGTAATTATATAATTACTTGTATATATAATTACTCTACTTGATTCTCACAATTAACATATTAATTTCATTTGTACGTTAACTCTTTCCCCCAGTCAAATAGTTTCATTATTCATTTAATTAGAAACTTAAATATTTATATGAATTGTTGAATTTGTTTAAATCTAGAAAACTGAATAGCAATCTCCAAAGATTTAGACATTTTTCATTTAAATAAATTATTAAATCTGTTTACGATGTTAGCTGTTCTTTAGTGATGGATGGAGACACGAAAAAAAAAGTGTTGTTGTTTTTTAAATAAAATTAGTAGTGAACAAATATTAATAAACGTTTTTCAATTCGTTGCTTTCGCTTGTTATCATCAACAATAATAATAGTTAAAAGTAAAATAATTACTTGTGAAGTCTGAATTCCAAAACACAGCATTACAACAAACTAATGCTATCGTCAAGAAACACAATTTAACCATTTAACTATATACATACAAACTCTGCTACAATATATACATATACCCTGCCCTGCATAACACAAAAACACATAACTGTCCTAACTGTAAAAACAATACTACCAAAATCAACAGAATCAAGGTTCATCTACCATGTCATAGCATATTGCTTGTTTACAACCACTTAAAACATTATGTTCCCAGCCTCTTGATACCGCACTCTGAGCAGAACTTGGAAGTCTCACGCAAATATGGAGCACCGCATTCATCACAAAACTTTGCAGGACTCGTTGGCTACAACACCAAATCACAAACAATTTACAAACTAAAACGAGTGAAAAATGTTTCAATTTAAATAGTGACCGGAAACCAATTCAACAAATAAAAGCAAGAGTTAAAAAAATTCACCAGGACATGCAAGCGACCTCCAAGATGACCAAGTGGTTGTAAGCAAGCCATTTGTTGAGACATGGAAGATGGACCCTGTGTGTGCCCAATCTCAGAACCACATTGACCGTCTTGAGAATACTGACCATGGCCCATAGATTGGTGGTTTGGGTTCACCATATGAAATTGACCCTGGTGTGGAAGACTTTGCATATGCTGTTGTTTTGATGGTGTCTGCTGTTGAACATATAATAATCGGTTGTAAAAGACATGATATTAAACATATTATCATATTACCAAAATCAAGATTACTAAGGTACAGATCTTACTTGATAGCCTTGAGCAACAGACATTGGAGAAGAATTATCAGCACCAGGAAAAGCCTAAACAAATTAATTAAGGTAATATATCATGATTACCTCCGATCTTAATATAAGTAAAAAGAAATATTTATAAACTTACTGGAAAACCAGGAATATTTGAAACAGAGTTTGAACCCGTGCGTCTGTATTTATGCCTTGGGGCATAAAACTTGTAGTCAACATGAGAGACGGCTACATCGTTTCTACCGGTCAACCTCTTAAACCTATATTAAACAAAAGTTAATTTAATTATCTATAACCTGATTATAATATTGAAGTTTACATTTGAAACTTACCACTCTGCATTATCTGTATGTGTTATTGTTGGTTTTTCAATAATATCCAAACCATTGACTACAACAAAACGAACCCGTTTCTCTTCTTGTATCACTAACTCAGGAAATCTTGACCTTGTTTCAAAAGAAGTTGCAAGTTCCCGTCTTTTAAACGTGCAATCACCTGCACAACATACATTATAAAATATATGCAAAAGTATTATCAGTTAAAAAATAAATAAATACCTTTTCTTGGAAATTTCTTTGCTAGCTTTCTGTACAAACCCCCAGCAGCTTCAAGTGCAACTCCAATCGTCTTCTCACGCATGCCATCAACTGAAGCAATTCTCATATTTACTTCATTAACCAAAGTTTCATACACATTTGCCACATACATTAATGGCAATACATACTGTGGGTCCCCTTCATGTTGAACATCTCTCGTCTTTCTCTTGCTCGTTTTGTCTTCCATCGACTGTGACATATCAGTCTCAGAATCTGTTACTTCAACAACATGTGATCCAATGAAAGTATCCACTACGAAATCCAAAAATCTCGCTCTTACAGTTTCTATAGGCGAAATATCTATTTAAGTATACAAAAGGCAGGTTAAATGTCTAATTTCAGTAGCAAGCAATAATTCACAAACATACATGGTGTGCAAACTTTAACAGTACCATTGGGTGATATAATGTTATATGAATCCCTTGATGAACCACTAGTATCAAGGCTTGAATGGCCTTGAAGTGGTAAACTATTCTGATAGCTTTCATGCATACACTCCTGCATATGAAAGAAAGTATACTATAATAATTAGCTATACAGTCAATATCGGTAGGACACCGGTTATTGGTCCCCATGTGAAATATCGGTCAGAATATCAGTAATCGGCGATACTGACTGATATTGGACCGATATACCACCGATATATCCGACTTTTAAGTCTTAATTCTCAATTTTTAGTGTTTAATGTTGTTGTTTTAAGTCTTAATCAGTTCCTACTTGCAGTGGCGGACCCAGGAAAAAAATTTACTGGGGTCGGAAGAGGGTCGGTGTCAAAATTTTATAAGTGTCGATCGGGATTTTAACATATATATACCTTTAAAAAAAATTCACAGGGTCAGCCGACACCTACACCTTTGGTGTAGGGTCCGCCAATGTCTACTTGCTATAATTTTTAGTGTTTTGCAAGTTGCAAAAGGTTAATTTGTTATTGGTTAAAGAGTATACTGAATTGTTAGTGTTAAATTGCTATATATATAAATTCTAAACGGTATTAAAATTATTGATATCTGACCGCGATATCCGATATTTTTTCCGCATTAATTGCTCAGATAATTGGTGGTGTAAGCAAGCCGAGCCGGGCCTAACTTCAAGGTCTGCTCATTTAGCATATAAAGAGCTCGAGCTCAGCTTGTTTCGAGCTCTATTTCTAAAGCTCAAGCTCAGCTCACTTATTATTTATCAATTAATTTCGTATATATCTAAAATTACATAAAACTCACAACAGCACTAGAGTCATCTTCATTATCTAAGCTCCCATCTGTGACCGCACCACGGTCAACCATGGGTTCGATAATCTCACCGGACCGTCCATCGACAGTATTGAGATCATGCAAAGACGTGTCGTCTATATACGAATCAGCCGATCTCAAATTATACTGTTGAACCGGAACCTGAGCTCCCATCTAACTATCCAACTGTATATGAACCTACAATTTCCCCAATTAGAAACCCTAAAAATTAAAAAACCCTAAACTCACAAAATAAACACATAATCAATCATTAATCATGTATAATCTAATTGTTATGATTAATCAATTGTAAAGTTGAGATGATTAATAATATTATTGAGTGATGAGTATGGGTGAATTGGAAAGGTGAAGATTAATACGGCTATATATATATATATATATATATGTAGGTATTTATGTATGTATTTATGTATGTATAGATTGAGGAATACGAACCTGAGGGTGAGCTTGCTTCCGGCAAGTGTAAAGAAGCTCCCGAGCCTGTGATTGATCTCCGTACCAGCTCCCGAACCGGCGAGATTGAACGTTTTGTAGTGATTGATATGAGGGCTGGAGAATTTACATGCTTACCCCTTGAAGAATTTGTAAAAGTGTAAATACGTTTGTTGGTTTTAGGGATGAGCAAAACGGGTACTTGTACCGACTCGGTATTAAGTTTTGATTTTTTTGTTACCGGTACCAAGAATTTGAGAAAATCGGTAGCAGTATTTTCAGTAACAATACCGTTACCGCTCATCCCTAGTTGATTTTGACTTAGGGGGTGTTTGGAGAGCTTTTTAAATTGGTTTTTTGCTTATTTGTTTTTTGAAAAACAAAAACAACTTTTGAAAAGTTCCATTTTGAAGCTGTTTTACCAAACATTTTTTGTTTTTTAACAAATATATAGCAGATAAGCAAGTTTTATAAGCTCACCCAAACACCCCCCTTAATCTTTTGAAGTTTGGAGTGAACTAATTGCTAATCTTTTAGAATGAATCTTTGGCTTGCTAGTTTTCTTTTATAGTTTTGTTTTGTTTCTTATTTAGGTTTGTTGTGTTTTACTCATTTAGTTGTTACTATTAAAGTTTTCGGATCATCTCTATGTTACTTATACCTACCACTTTTATTTTTATAGTTAATGTTTTCTTGTTGGTTATGACTATTTTAGCAACACTTTATATTGTTTGCTTTATATAATTTACCACGCTGAAAAACTTTAGTGTTTGGAGTCAGGGTTTCAGTTAGAGCGGTCTCACCCTCTCTAGACCTTACAATATGATTGGGATTTTATTGGGCACATTTGTTTGCTAGTTTTCATTTATATACAAAGTTTGAAACATATCATATATATAGTTTGATCTTAGATATAATTATAATAAGGATACAATGTGATACTATTCAAAAATTGGAACGAATGAGTTCAAAACTCAGATTGGAGAAAAAGTAACTTGACACGTCGAATAACAGACAGACACAGTTCAAATAAGAAATCCAAAGTCTAAAACTCTAATACCAATACCATATAATAAAACTTTGTTCCATTTGTAAACTTTGTTCCATTTGTACAACTGATTCAGATCAGGTCACCATAACACAAAATCCATTCCAATATGATCTGTAAACTCGAATCAAAATCTGACTTTAAACCAAATCTATAAAATGAACAAAACCGCCTTGCCTCACCCTTCGATGTCCCTAACATACATTTTAAGTTATTGATCTTTGAATGTATCGATATAATATTCCGCTCACAATGATTACAAAAATCTCTCAAAACTGAGGAAACAAAACAATTAAAAGAATCAGACATCTATCTACATGAGATTATCAACACCTCATTTTACTGCCAAAACTTTCTCGATGTCTTCCGGCTTCCATCAAGTCAACATCAGTTTCGACACAACTAAATTTTGACTTCCAACCAACATGAGCTCAAATCAGCATACCTCATCAAAACATGTTTTAAGGAACACAGTGACATTTGACTTCGCACATAGTTCTAGTCTTTAACTATATTCCACCATCTAGGTACCTGTAATGATCACAAGCAAATAGACAATTTTGACTTATTCTTGACAAACAGGAAATCAAATAATATATAGAAACTAGCAGCAAACATATACATACCAGATAACAAAAACGGGCTGTGCTTGACAAACGATGGTACCCTGATCATCCTGATCGATCCCTTGATCCAGCTTTTCATGACTTCCGGTCTATTGCAATCAGTAAGTTTGACCAATTTCAGAAGTCAATAGCAGGATCTTGATCCAAATTCACGACGCCCAAATGCAAAAAATCCATGATTTTGGATCTTAATCACTAACACCATTCATAATTTGTCTTCCAATCATCTCATTATGCAATTCCTCCGCTTCTTTTACGTTACCAACCTCATTATATTTCTTTACAAGACAGCCATATATAATATCATCTGGATGAACACCATTTACAACCATCTCGTTAAACAAACTTCTCGCTTCTGCAACTTTATCACATTTACAAAGCCCGCAAATCAAAGCAGTATACGCGTAAAGATCAAGCTTTACACCACTTTTTACCATTGTATCCTTCAAACTCAAAGCTTCTTCAACATTCCCATTTTTCAAATTCCCATCAATCAAACACGTGTAAGCAGTTACATCGGGAACCAAACGCTTCGCCAGCATCTCATCAAACAGTTTCGAGGCAACTTCTAAACGATCGTTTTTACAAAGCCCGTTAATAAGAGCTGTGTAAACAATAACATTAGGTATTAATCCATCACCCAACATTTTATAAAAATAATCTAAACCCTCTTGAACACATCCAAGTTTACACAAACCATCAATTATCACGCTGTATGTCACAATCGATGGTGTCATACCTATATCATTCATTTCTTGATACAAATCAAGAGCGTCTTTTGATTTTCCCGATTTAAAATACGCGTCCATTATTGTTGTATAAACCACAAAATTTGCATCGGTGCCGCTTTTCTTCATTTCCTTAAGTACAACCTTAACATCATCGACCATTTTCTCGTTACAAAGTCTTAAAACAAGAGTACCGTATAACAACAAATCAGGCTTAATGTTTTTTGACTCCATTTGTTCCCAAACATCCATCGCTTTACTAATATTTTTGGATTTTATATACCCGTGAAAAAGACTCGTGTAGCCTTTTAAATTTGGCGATAAACCAGTTTTAACCATTTCTTTAAAAAACTCATCCGCTTCCTTCATTTTACCTTCTTTAACAAGACCATCTAATAACGCTGTACACGTAACAATATTAACTGTAACACCTGCCTCGGACATTTCCTTAATCAACCGCACAGCCTCCAAAATACAACCCACTTTACAATTTGCATCGATTAAAGACGTATAAGTAAATTCATTGGGAACAAGACCGACCCGTCTCATATCCATGAAAAACTTGATTGCTCCTTGCAACATTCCTTCTTTACAGAACGCGTCAATAAACGTGCTGTAAGTTACAACGTTCGGTTTCAACCCGTCTTTCTTCATGTGATGAAGAAACTCAAATGCCTGTGGCATTTTCCCAAACTTACAGAAACAGTTTATTAACGCATTGTACGTGATCACATCGGGACGACATCCACTACTTTTCATATCAGTATACACGCACGTTGACTCGGTCAACTCCCCGAGCTTACCGTGCCCATCTATAAGCGTATTATAAGTAACAACATCCGGTGCCACATTCAACCTTTTCATATCAAAATAAAGCGTTCGCGCACCTTTCATATCACCTTCTTTACACAAATAATCAATCATAATATTAAACGTAAACACCGACGGCTTAACTCCAGCCCCAATCATTTCGTTAAAAAACTTCTTCGAGTCCTCGCCTCGACCCGTTTTCGTCAACCTACCCAAAAACAAATTACACGAGCGCGCCTTCGGAAGCACTTTACACGCTCTCATTTTCTCAAAACACGCGTTCGCCTCCTCAAACCTCTCCAACTCCACTAACACATTAAACACCGTGTCGAACACACCCCACCCAAACCGACACGTGTCCCGCGTCGCCCACATTGCATCAAACACATCCCAACCCGGCAAAATTATATTCGAATTCACAAAATCTTTCAGAACACCGTGAGCATCGGTATATCGTTTATGAAAAAACAAAATGTGAGCGAGTATACAATACGCCTCGCTCGTGTGGCGAAACCCGACCAACCCGGGTCGGGTTTCGGCTAACTTAAAGAACTTTAAAGCTAATAAAGGTTCTTCCTTTAACTGTAATAATATGTTTGAAACACAAATTGGGGCTAAAGGTGAATTAAATAACCTACTAATTCTATAATCATCCCAACGCTCATTCTTAACAATTTCTTTAATAATATTACGGTCAAGACCGTGGGGTGAATTATCGCAAGTGGGTTTACTGGAATATGATCGGAATAAGTAAACGCAAAATAATATATTTGAATTTGAACTTACGCGATGATTTGGGTTTGTGGTTTTAGTTCTGGCCATGATGAAGAGGCTGCGAAGAGAGATGAACATGGTCTGGGCGAATTAGGTGAGTGAGGTTCCATTCATTCCATTGGTGGTGTGAGTGAGTGAGTGTGTGAGTGTGTGAAGTGGGTTAAGAATGGTGATTAGGGTTTTAGCCACCAGGGTTCAAGAGGAGAAGCGGCAAGGTGTTCTGGTGTGGTGCTGTGAGTGCGGGTCGGGTGTGGTTAGGTGGGTTTGGGCTAGGTGATAGTATTGGCCCAATGTTCCATGGTTAGATGTTAAGGTGTTCAACATGGTTGTTTGAGCCTTTGAGGTGCACAAATCAGGTTTTTTAAATACCCGGTTGGTTAGTTCTGGGTATGGAACCGGGTTCAGATATGGCCGGGTATTGGCAATACTTTGGTCGGGTTCGGGTCTGGGTATTGTCTCTAAAAACCATACCCTATGTGTCGAGTTCGGGTCGGGTATAGAACTGGGTATTCTGAAACCGGTTATTTAAATGCCCTGTTTCTAGATATTGAAAAAACCATATTTTTGGGATTATTGGGCTTTTTTCCGGGTATTTTTGGGTATATATTAGATTTTTATGAGGTTGCACTTTTTAGGAGTATTTTTCGGATTTTTTAAAGTATTTTTCGGATAATTTCGGGTATAGATCGGTTGTTTGAAAAACCCAGTTTCGGGTACGGAACCGGTTCCGGTTTTCGGGTATTATCGGGTACAAATCGAGTCCGGTTCGAGTACGGGTTTTGGTAAATGCATACTCTATAGGTACCCTTATGGGTAGGGTACGGGTTCGGATAACAAAAAACCGGTGCCCGGGTTTTTTTTTTTCGGGTCTGGTTTTGAGTTTGGGATTTTTTTGCACTCTAGACATCATGTTTGTTTTGTTTTCTTCATATTATCTCCTAAAATTTCATATTCTGAAAATAATAATAATAATAATAATAATAATAATAAATAAGTTTTTATAAAATATAATTATGTATATATCCCTACAATATAATTCTCAGGCACATCGCAATAAAGTAAAAATAAGAAGAAATTGCGAATTTATTGATTGGCTCATTGGAAGGAAGGTAGATCAACACTCAAACCAGTTAACATATTTGTCTTTTGGATGGACTAGAGGGACACACGTTTGTGTGGATATAACATGGGTTTTTTTTCTTGTGGGTTTGGAGAGTAGTGTTTTCACGGTAGGTCATGTTGTGTTAAAAGTTGATTCATGCAAAGTGATCAAACACACACACACAGTGCTTTGACTACTAATATGTGTTTCTACCAGTTGTGTTTGATACCTTAGGTTTCTTCACGCCTAAGGCTGTGAATCTACTTAGTCAAGTCCAATAACAAAGTGTCATGAATAGTAATTTTATGGCTCACAAGATTTATTAATGTAATTTTTAAAAGACTTAGTTTTGCTATTCTAAGAGGGCTATGGGTCATTTGGTTTTGACTAAGTGAGAGTCGGCCCGGCTATGCCTTTCGGTTCCGACTAGATGTACCATATAAGCTCATCAATTTTGAACAAGTATGCGCGCTTTAGGTACCATGTGCTCATCAATTTGTTGATACTTATATTAAATGGTTTTTGTTCGTTTTCTTTATGTCCAGTCTAACAAAAGTAATTGTAACAATGTCTACCTAACTACCTCATCATTTCAACTAGACTTAAAACGATATGTAAGTGTTATACTTGAGTCAAGACATCAAACAAAATGTTAAATGTTAAATGTAGGAAGTTGGTACATGTTTATCACATGAAGCCAATATCATTCTATGTACATGCTAGAGTAAGCCATTTTTCATGATTGATTTCTCCGTTCTCGAGTAGTCATCTACGAAACAACTATCTTCTATTTTGATGGGGCGTTCTCTTAATTCTTTTCTAGCATGCTTCTTTTTGTCGTTAGCGGTGCTTATAATTTCAGGTCTCTTTCTATACCCTTGTATAGTTATTGAAATGCCGTTATGTTTTCTTGTTGTTCGCTATTTAATGTGTAACGTACAATGGCAGATATAAGTTCAAGCACCGGAGAGAAGATACACTCATGCAAATATTTTAGCAGGACATATAAAGGCTTATGCTTCTTCAATAGAAACTGTGATATCATTTGCAAGGCTGAAGGTGCTATGAGTGGTGGTCATTGCCAATACTTAACCTTGCGTTGTTTGTGTAACTATTGTGATCCCGACTAGTTCTTGGATTAACTATATAACTTGAGGCTTGAATGAGTTCGTTCGATTGTAAACATTATTGTCATTGTTGTTATAGTATAGATGCCCTAAAGTAGTCCATCATCCTAAACTCTGTTTCTAGTCATGTCCTTTTAGGCATGATGCATTTTAAGACTCGACCCTAAATCGTTTAATTTTTTCATTTAACAACGAATAAATTTTTATTGTTATTGGGTTGTTTGATATGCATGATTTCATTGCTACAAGAAGAACATAAATAATGACAAATATTAAGTATTAACCTTTTTCACTGGGACAAATGTCTTATATCCCCTCTATTATACAAAATAGTAGGATTGGCATAACAGGTGAGACTTGAGAGGGGTATTGGGTCCAAACTCAAATGGATAATTTATGGGTTGGGTGAAATTTGCTGACTAGGAAACACCCTTTATTCCTTTTGTTTTATTATATTTTGTAGTTATATGGTGTTGTACATGTATTTTCAAAATTAATATTAAAACTATAGTATTATGAATTCTAAAATAAAAATGATTTATAAATACTTTTCAGAGCTATTTCATATTTGTAATTAAAAACTCTATAAATAATATTTTTTTAAATAACTTAATAATTTTAAGCATGTGTATAAAAATTACAAAATAAAAACTTGATTCATGTTACTTTTAACTAGAGTAATTCAGCCAAAGCGAACCCACTTAGACACTTTCAACATATGGCCCTCATAACTTGGGATCTAGCCCTTGTCTCCGGTCATGTCTTCTCTCAATCTCATAATCATGAAATGCATTATTAACTTATATTTAGGAGTACAATAATACAGTAATAATAATAATTAGAAAGAAAATCTGATCAAATCACAAGTTTAAAGATGCCACTTAATCAGAGGTAGGTTTGTACATAAAAAGTTAAATGCAATAGGTGTAGATATGTTTATTGTTTTCTGTTTTAAGATGAGGCAGGCAGCATCATAAACCATGGGCCAATGAGAGTAAAAGTTGTTTTGAGTCTTTACAAGAAACAGAGAAAGATACAATGACAATAATGCACACATGGGTGAGGGGCCAACTCTGTAAAAGCTAAACAAGTTCATGGAAATTGGAAGGGGCCAACTGTGTAAAACTACTTGTACCTTAGACACAACGTAGTGGGGCGACAAATCCCCAACTTTGGAGCAATTTTAGGCGATAACCCCCCCCCCCTCCCGATCGATAAGTGGGGTGATAAGAGGGGAGGGGGGCGACACGAGCGTTGGAAGAATATTATTATTTTATTAAATGGGCCAATGATAACAGTTTTAGTGGGGGGGGGGGGGGGTTGCTACAACACCACTACACCCATAAAATGAAAATCGCTCATCTGCTAACGTGATGCCACGTATCAAAAGTCGCCCATATTTTGTAGCCGTCTACTAAACGTAGCCTTACAACTTACAACCCACAAATCAATGCCATTAAAGTTTCAAGATTTGCAAAACCAATGTCAGAAATCACAAACTTGTACAACAAAAGGTGCAGTGGGATGCTTATAGGTACAATCAGCAATGGAATTGTGATGCCAAGATGATGACTTTCTAGCTAACATTAGGCTAAGGGGTGTGGGGGGCTCTAATGGGGGCTCCAGTGGGGGCTCCAGCCAATAATATTATGACGTGTGGCAGAAAGAGAAACTGGATAAGGGGGGTGTTGGAACCCCCGTTGGAGCCCCTGGCCCTGGTGTGGAGGGGCTTCAGCGGATTTTTTTTTAAGGTTTTTAAGGTTTTTTTTTATTAATTCTGAGCTCAACGGCTCTTTTGGGCATCCACACCAGCTTTTTCTCTCTCTTCTCCCGCGACCACACTCACGCCTGCCTGGGGGCTCGCGCTCGCGCCCCGTTCGCTCCCCGGTTCGCGCCCCGGTGGTGTGGGGTTAGCGCCTGGGGGCGCGAGCGGAGGGGCTCTCACGCCCAGGTTAGCGCCCCACACCCCTCAGCCTTATGAGGAATTGTACCTTTATGATCTACACATCAGTTCCATCAAAATCTCAAGATTTTCCAACCAATGTCAGAGTGCCAAGGAATCACAAAGTTGTACAGTACTAATGACTACAATCACCAACAGACTTGTGACGTTGAGATTCAAGATCAAGACTTTCTTGCTAATATTGTTTAAAAGATCATTCGGACACATTAGAACTATGATTCAAGATTTTCATAACCCATATCTAAATGCCAAAAAATCACAAAGTTGTATAAAAAATGATGCATTAAGATTATATCTTGCCTAGATTTTCCAACCCCATATCAGCATTCCAGTAAATCATAAAGTTGTATAAGAAAATTTGCATTTAGTACACTTGTATAGTACAACCATTAATGGAATTGTGATGTTGAGGTACAAGATGTAGACTAGAGCTTGATAACATGGTAAAAAGATCACTCATTTGTATTCCATCAGAATCTTGATTCAAGTAATTACATTTCAAGATTTTCCAAACCATAACAAAATGCAAAAATATTAGAAAGTTGTACAACTAATAATGCATTTAAGACGATCGTTCGGTTTAACTATCAACGCAAGATTAAGACTTCCTTGTATTGAGTAAAAAGATTAATTTAACTTATGAGAATACTAATAAATCACAAATGTTTTTTTGCTTGCGATGTACTATTACCAATGCAATTGTGATATAGAGGTTCAAGATCAAGACTTGCTTGCAAACATTATGTAAAAAGATGATTTATACTCATTCAAAGATTTGATTTTGAAGATTTATACATCAGCTAGAATCATTTCATTCTCATATTAAGACTCAATTATCAGAAGCCTCAAGAGTAGAGATATCATCAATGTCAAAATATTGCAGAAAATAAAGATACAAAACTACCTGGTTTAGCAGTTACCAGCCAACCATTAACACCATGAAATACGAAACACATTCAACAACATATAAAGAGTAACCACACACTTCAAAACAAGATTATCCATGGCTGCCATAAAAATACAAGAAACACAGCGCTTATCGAACGGATAATCAATCATGGTGTGTGGCATCCCCTCACATGTCTACGAATTGAGTTTCGTTGTTCATGCCCGTAAAAATTGAACCGTTAACAAAAACGCAAAAATACCAGCTTTTTTCTATCCGTTTATTATGCAGCAATGAACATGGAGGTCTCGAAAAGTTCCTCACAACTGTCCGGTTTCTGCATAATCTCGGTTTGTGAAGACGAGCCCGCCTCGTTCTTGTTCTTCTCCATCTCTTCCTCAATCAAAATCTCCTCTGATCGGCAATTCCAGCTGCAAAATGCTTTTTCGCCTCTAAAACACGAACAAAACGATCAGCTTGCAGTTAAAGTATAAAAAAAAACGACCAAGATTAGACGTTTAGGGATCAAACCTGTACATGTAGATGTCTTCTCCCTCCAACTTCTTCTTGCAAGAATAACAGAAGCTCAAGAAATCATCGGAGGGGTACGTGTTCACGGCTTCAGAGGGCTTAATTGTAACCACCTCGTGCTCTTCACGTTTAATCGATTTAGCAATAAACTCATTGTCGTGACGCTCTAAAATACAGTCACCAAAGATATGAGTTGTTTTCGGGTTAGGCCCGTGTTTTCTAACACAAGTATAATCCTCAGAAAGCTCAATCTCACTTGCAGAGAGTGAAGCAACCAAATCTCTTCCCGGGTTCAGATTAGTCAAACGGGTTGAGTTTGACCCGATATTCGTCGAACCCAAAGAATGAGACGAAAACTTAGCAAGTGGTTCTTGTCCTAATGGATCAATCAGTTTAGGGTTGGATTTTTCTAAAATTGCATAATTCTTAGGGAGTGAGTTGGAAAACGAGTCGAACCCGATCGGTTTCAAGCTCGGGTTGTTCAAGATTCTCATTTGGGCACCAAAAAGAAAGCTTTTACTATCCGACGACCGGAGTGTTTTGCCGGACGACGGTTTCATTTCATCCTCAAGAGATTCTATCATACTTAAACCTACTTTCTTACAATCCCAACTCTTTCGACTACCTTCATTCGGTTTCGAAACCGCCCTAATCGATAAATTCTCAAAATTTGATTTCGGTTTCGATAAAACCTTGAAATCCAAAGGGGAAGTGGGACTACTAACCGAATCAGATTCTGAATGTTTAGGACTTAACCCAACAAACAAACCCGAAACAGCGAAAAAGGAACTACCTTTATGCTTCTGTTTCAAGAAAGCATCATGGTTTGAGTAACAAGACTCATTAGAACACAAATCAGTAACCATATTATGAACCAAACCCATTTTTTGCTGATCTTTTTGGTGTGACCTGGTTCTCTTCCTCAGCATTCTCACACACCCTGTTCAAATAAACACACCAAAAACCCTAATCAAGAAACCATCATCCAGGTGAAAAGAACACAATCAGAAGCAGGTTTCAGATACCCTTTTGGATAAAGATTAAAACCCTTGATTGAATTAACATATAATGGATCATAAGTCAAGAATTTGAATAGTACATTATTAAGAAATGGGTGAAATTTGGGGAAAACTGACCTTGAGACAGAGGATGAATATTTAGCAGAAAGAAAAGAAAGAAACTGTTTATTAATTTCTCAACTTCTTTTCTTCCTATCAATGGTTGAGTGAAACTTGTACAGTACTACTCATGCATCAAAATCAGAGAAGAAAGGAATGAGCTTCTTGGATACTCTTGTTCTCTCTCTTTGTAGTGGGGACTGGGATTTTAGTGTGTGTATCAGGATACGTATACTTTAATGTATATATAGTTATATTGATGTATACACATTGATTTAATTTTTGTTGTTTAATTGTGTTCTCATTTAATAGTAAAAGATTCAGTATTTTATTGGAGTACTTAAATTTAAAAATTGAATGTGCAATTTATTATTATTATTATTATTTGAACGGTTTAACAAATCTTTTAAATAAGTAACTAGCTAAATTCACTACATCGAAATACACTCGTCTTTCGATTCGGAAAAAATCTTCACCTAGGGGCAGCACTTGTGAACATTTTCCCGAAGGCATGACAGTGCGGTGAGATAACACTTGTTCAGTTCAAGGATCCACTGGTGAACGCAACTTACTCGTCTAATCTTTCATCATCACCCAATTCCGTTGAAACTAAATAATGGGGGCATAAATTAGACCTGAGTCACATAAAACGTCAATTTTCTCTCTTACTACTTCACCGGCTCATTGACAAAGAACATTTAATTTTTGTTATTTAATTTATGTTCTCATTTAATATTAAAAGATTCTGTATTTTATTAGTTAAATAAATTTAAAAATTGCATTGAGCAATTTATTATTAATTTTTTCACCACATCGTGATACACTCGTCGTCCGATCTGATAAAAACCATTACATAGGGTCAACATTTGTGAACGCTTGCCCGAATGTACGACAAAGCGGTGAGATAAAAACTGTTAAGTTCAATTATTCAACTAGTGAATGTCAGCTACTTATCTAGCTTCTCATCATCACCCGGTGTCACCGAAACTAAGTGACGATGGCATGAATCAAATATGAGCAGTGGCGGATCTAGAATTTTTTCCGAATGGGTTCACTGATTTTAGAAACTCTAATTTTATACATTCAGAGACAAAAAATTTCGGGTCGGTTTGATGGTTCGGGTCGGATAAGGTTCATTAGATAAAAAAATACGATATAATAACAAAGAACAAATGTTGTCATCAGCTAATTGTATAATTCATTTTAATAAATTTCAACATGATCATGCATACATTCTAGTTACGGTGGGCTCAACCGTTTTGGAGGCCTATAGGAAAAAGCAAAATTTGGGTCTCTTATCGAAACTTCATTAGTTTAGTTATTCTGTTATTCGACTTGTTTATAAGGCTTTAAATTTCTGACTAAGCATTCAGGTCGAATAATGATTGACCACCAGACCAATATTCAATCATTATTCGACTTGAACCCAGGTCACCACTATAAGTAGGAGGATTCCTTACCACCAGACCAATATTCAATTTGTTTATGGGTTCACTCAACATTTTATATATGGGTTCACTCTCATATTTTATTTAAACATTATATTAAAAATTCGAAAATCAGTGGATTCCCGTGAACCCACACATAACATGCTAGGTCCGCCCCTGAATATGAGCCACATGAAACATCAAGTATCTCTCTTATCATTCTACCAACTCTTTCTTGTGAAATCAGGATTTTTATTATTAGGTATTAGTTAAATAAAAAATCGAATTATTATTTGGTTTTTTATGGAGTCAGGAAATAAAATTAAATAAGTTGAATTAACCGAATATCAAATATTCGTTATTTGAGTGTTGTTATTTAGCCTTTTACGTCGATCTTACTTATCACAACGAAGCTGACATAATTTATAAAATTTTATCTAGATTGTTAACTTCCCACTAGTATATCAATTATCATCGTGATTTACATTTTACGTATATACAAATTGTTTTGGTGTTAGTTGCAACCACTATAGCACAAGCACGAAATAAGCAAGTTCAAAACTACTAAACAACTAATAGGATTTGATCATGTGTGTTCTTATTCTTGGCTTTCAACTTCTTATCGTATGAAAGTATACATCACAATTCACAAGTAAATAAATAGAGGATTAAAAGCTAAATATTCACACTAAAAAATCATGTGGGAAATTTATTATAATAGGAATTACATGGTTCTATAATATCAACTGCTTAGTCGTGTAATGATTTGTGAAAAACATAACTTCCTACAAATAAAAAATGCATAACTATGTAATTCGCAAAAAATTAGGGCATGATTATTTGAATGACTTCTCATAACTTAAATTTGTGTTTTTGAACATCTTAAAATGATTTCAAGAACGGTGACTTTAGACTTTAAAGTGCCTTATAATGATGTAACATGCATGCATCTATCATGAGTCTATTTCATTATTTTCACGGGTCTTTTGGTGAAAAAATACGGGCAAAATCAATGCATGAACATAAGTTATTAGCATATGAACAAGCTTTTTATTATCATGAAAGACTAAACTCTGCCCTATTATCAGTTGCTTAAGATTGTCTAAAACAATTATCGGAATTCCCCCTCTATACCATTTTATCATCTTCCGTGGTCTCATTTTATTTTTAAATCTCGTTAAGGGTATAAAAATATGCTTATTTGGAGTTAGGAAAAGGGCGAGAACGGCATTTGTTGAGTCAAATAGAGAACACTTTGTGTGTGCAAGATTTAGTGGTTCGGTTATAATGTGTTTTTCATGACCTCCAATTTTGTATGTGTACTTGCAGCAGGATCGATGGTGATTCATTATATCATGGTATTAATTTAGATAATATATTTTGTGTTTATTTCTGTAAGTATTTTAGATATTGAACGATTACTTAGAGATGTTTGAACCAATTTTTATAACTTATTAAGATCATACGTCATTTGTTGGAAAAATTTAAATTTGTATGGTAACCAGTTAGGTGTTTTTCATAATTTTAAATTAACATAAAGTTATTTTAATCGTAAGACTGCCGGAAGAAAACTTGATGATGACCTCACCATTTCTTTAATCCAACTAGTATAAGTTCGTAATATATTTTGTTATGTTGATGATGCCATGATGATATTGATAACAAAAGTAACAAGTAGGGTTGTCATTTTTACTCGAAGCTCAACCTGAGAAAACTCGTACCCAAACTAAAACTAACACAACGTAAGAAACCCGAACTAGATAAAAGGTTAACTCGAACCCGAACTGAAGTAATACAGATTGGTTCTTGGGTCCGAATTCTAGTTTTCAGGTCAACCCTAAAAACCCGAATAAACGTTTAGTTTTAGAACCATATATATTTTTAGATATTATAATTTAAGCCTTAACTAGAGGTGCACAAAAAACCCGAACCCGGAACCGGACCCGAAATAAATACCAGGAACCTGTTTTTCTAATACCCGGGTTTTTAATACCCGAACCCGACCCTACCCGTAGGGTACGGATAGGGTATGCATTTTGGCACTAAAACCCGAACCAGAACCGGACCCGATTTGTACCCGGTAATACCCGAAAACCCTATTTGCACCCGGTAATACCCGAACCCGGAACCGAGGTTTTCCAATACCCGAAACCGGGTATTTCAAATACCCGATGTATACCAGAAAAATACCTTAAAAATACCCAAATAATACCCCTAAAAAGTGTAAACTTTTAAAAAAATCCAATCTATATAAAAAAATACCGGAAAAAAACCCGAAAAAACCCGTAAATAGAGTTTTTTCAATACCTGATAATAGGGTATTCAAATACCCGGTTTTAGAATACCTGGTTCTATACCCTACCCGAACCCGATGCATAGGGTATGATTTTTAGAGACAATACCCTGCCCGACTATTACTAATACCCGGTCATACCCGTACCCGGTCATACCCGAACCCGGTTCTATACCCGAACCGGGGTATTTAGAAAACCCGATTTGTGCACCTCTAGCCTTAACCGCTGACGTTATCAAAATTTAGTCCAATTCGATTGTTTTCATTCCACTTATTATGAATCGGTTGTTTAATGTTTATTAATATTTCAATTTATGACTAAAACAACTGTAATCTAACACCCTAATCACAAAATATTGAAGTCGATTATGTCGGTCTTGTTTATTATGGTTGAATTTGCTCAATTTTACTCTTTTCAGGATGATTTATTAGTTTATTTTTGTTTTGTTATTGGTTTATTTACATTACGAATAAAGAAGAATATGTTATATTTAAATTTAGTAATGTAGTTTTTTCGTAGGATACTCGAAACCCGATTAACCCAAGGTGAGAAAACACGAACCCAAATTACCCAAACCTGAAGAAACCATGAGAGATTTGGGTTGATTTCGGATTTAGATTTAATACTTTGAAACTCGAAGAACCCGACCCGAAAAACCCAAAACTTAAAGAACTAACTTGAAAAACACCTCTATTAACAACAAATTAAATGGCCGAATTAAAAACTTAACCATCTAATAATATCATAAATGCAAAAACAAGTTTTAAGTTCTCCCTAAAAAAAACTTATGATGCTTATTATTTTCAATACATTTTCTGCAAATATGCTTATTAAATTATTTGTTAAGACGAAGTTATTTTTTCTGCTTTTTTGAAATTAGAAGGGTAAAAAAAAGGTATGGCTTTATTGGATAGTACGATGAATATATCAGAAAACGACAAAATAAATTAGGCCCATTATAAAAAATGGGCCCCGTTATACTGACTTCCAGCAAATAAATATTCACGTTAAATCTCCATTACTTTCACAACACCCTTTTTAACCATGGTTAGTTTATTTATGTCCATGTATATAATAAAAACACACTTGAATAAAAAGTAATATAACAGAAAAGAATAAAAAGAATGAACTGGACTATATATTTTTTTTAAATGATATTTCTCCTTCCTGTTACATTACACGTCAAGTTTTTCATTACTTATTCAAGTTTTCATGCGATAATTAAATTAAACGTATGAAAGATGAGGAAAATATCATTATATACAAACCATATGTTAGTTAACTAACAAAATTTACTATTTATGAATGTAAAGAATTACTTTTTTGCATGTGTACTAGGTAATTGTAATTTAAATATTTTTAACTTTATTTGATAGCGTAAGTTTACTTTAAATTTCGAATACAAACAACTTTCAATGTAAGTTCTATTTGAAACACATACGGGTCACATATAACATATTTTTAACTATTTTTCGCAACGTAATGTTGTTCTTAATTTCAAATACAAACGGCAATGTTTATACGTACGCTTTGATAAATTTTATTCAATACCAAACTCACATAATGCACGGACAAAACACATAGGTCAAACATAAGTACTTATATGTTTTCTTCACAAAAACTTAATTTTTTATCAATGCATCCTTATTTCTATCTACGTTTCCCACTTTGATGGGGTGGTAGGTTGCATAAGGTTTTAAATAGGAGGTCAAGAGTTCAATTTCTACGTAGTGTAGCATTTAGCCGGTATGTTTCGATATAATTCTTATTAATAGTATCATAGTTGTCGTAACACTCACACGATTAAACTTTTGCAACGACACACTGGTTAACATATATCAACGCTTCCGCCGCAACACATGGACCGTAACTAGTTAGGTTTAAAAAAGAAAAATTACAAGTTTGGTCTAAGACCATCAGTAATTCATTATTAAGAGATCTTAAAATTTATTAAATTTAACTATATAACTGATTTAACTATTGTTCCATAATATTTACGGACTCGAACCGTAGACCTTCTCGGTAAAACAGATTAAACTGATTATTATCAAAATGATATGAACTGTTTCAAAGACCCAATATGCATTTTTTGTGTATTGGGCTCTTTCATTAACCGATAGAAATATTAGCTAGTCCGTCAATTTTAGTTTTGACATAAAAATAATAAAAGTGTGTTATTTTTATAAATTATTTGTAACTATGATAACTTTAGATGTAAAAATAAAATCCTTTTCGGCCCCTCTTCGCTCCAATGAATGGATGTTATAAGCAACAACAATAGATTGGTAGTGGTGGTGGTAGTCGTGGTGATGGTGGTCGTGGTCGCCGTTGTTGTCATAGTTGTAGTCGTGGTCGCCGTTGTTATCATAGTAGTAGCAGTAACCAAAATCAAAGCATCCTTTATTTATCATCTACACATTTGAATGCACTATCTGAAATTAAACTCAACATGTTAGCCATGCTAAATGAATACATGAAGGCTATATGAAGGAAAATAAAATAAAAAGCGTTAGAAAAATATATATCCAAAAGTTAAATAGAGTAGTGCTATAAAGCCACCATGGATCTATGATTAGGGTACCATATGGTGTCTATTTCATTTCCAACGTAAGCTTATGATGCCCTTCAATAGCATTATGTCGGAATATTAGTCGGCGTTTCGCCAGAACACACCCACATAGTAGGAAACTTTGGCTGCGAGATTTGTACGGCCATCACATAGAAAGATCTTAGCTCATCCACGTGCTTGGCGACTCATGCACTCGGTGCTCAAGGATTGATAAGTATCATCTTCTAAACGATTATCCGGTCCATCTTTATTTTTGAAAAGAGAATTGCTGATTAAACACCAATATGGGTTTAAAAAGGGACATGCGTAAGAGAGAAAATGTATGTAGAAAGAATGTCTGGATAGCTAATGTCTTTTAATTAGAAAAGTCAAATATTTATTTTAGTGATTTTCCATATTATTTATCTAGTTTTTATTGATGGCTATTATATTAAAAGTCACTAAATTTTCATAAGCTCTTTATAATTAAAATTTATATATCAAACTGTATATTATAGCATTTAAAATGAGATATGGAAGTAAAACTTTAATGTGCACCCCTTAAAACAAATCTCAAGATAGTTTGTATATTATAGTTTGTATTCTTTACACACTAATTTATGTGTTAGTTACTTTACTCAAATGAATTCTGATTATCCTGCTTGGAAATATTTATTCTCGGCAGGCAAAACTCATGCAATCTAGTTTTGACTACCACGTGGTGCAGGGGCGGACATGCCACAAGGGGAGCCGTAGCCTCCGTTACGGCTTAAATTTTTACGGGTAGTGTAAAAAAAAATTGGTCGATTTTCGTGTTTCGTTACGGCTGGAAAAAAATAACTTTACCGCTAAGATTTTAAGTCCAACCAATCTATGTTTTAGATCCAATTAAAAGCCAAAGCGCAAACAAAAAACCCAACCCCCCAACCCAACCCAACCCAACCCAACCAACCCACTTTCACCACTTCACCTATCCATTTAGAACAATCACAAGTTTGTTAAATTATTCCCGGAAGTTGTTGAGGTACTTCAATTTATTAAATTAGATGGAGATAGTGTGCAACAAAAATATAATGCGAAAGATATTCTATTATATTTTAAGACTCTTGAATTTGTGTTTTATATACACTTGTTGGACAAAATTTTAGGCCTCACAAATGCTTTATCAAAACATCTTCAAAAAAAGAGTCAAGATTTGTTGGAATCGTCTAAGTTGATAAGCGGGACAAATCGAGCATTGAATAATCTAAGAAAAACCGGATTTGACAAAATGTTGGCAAAAGTTACATCTCTTTGTGGAAAAAACAAGATTAAGATGTTAGATATGGAGGAAAGTTATGGTAATCAAAGAAACCGGAAGTATGTCATTACTAATCGATATCATTTTGAGGTTGAAGTTTTAAACACGGTCTTGGATATGCAAATTCAAGAACTTGGAAATAGATTTAGTGAGGTCTCAACTAGTTTGTTAGAAAATATGTCGGGTTTAAATCATTGTGATTCGTTTTCCAAGTTTGGCATATATAAGATAATGGCTTTTCAGAGATGTATCCGAATGATTTTACTAACGAAGTGTATTCCGATTGATCTTATGACTTTTTATTACACTTTAAAGGAAGATGATAAATTTGCAAAACTGGGTGGAATGGGTGATCTTGCTCGTGTAATGGTGGAAACCGGAAAACACACAACTTTTTTTTTTGGTTTATCGAATATTGAAGCTAGCATTGGTTTTACCGGTTGCAACTGCAATCGTTGAAAAATGTTTCTCTAAAATGAAGCTTATCAAGACGGATTTATGCAATCGAATGGGTAATGAGTATTTGCACAATGCTTTAGTTTGTGCGGTCGAAAGAGAAACGTTTGATAAAGTAAATGAAGAAGATGTAATGGCTCGGTTTCAAGCTATCAAAAACCGAAGAGGCTATTTACAGCCCAACCTAGATCCGCCACTGTTGGTTCGTTAACCCGGTTAATTTAAATTTATTTGTTGTCGTGTTCTTTATATTTGTTTCGTTAACATTGCACTAAATACGGGGAAAAAAAATTTTAGCGCTACGACTTGGTTTCGAGTCTAGATTCGCCACTGACGTGGTGTGCATCATTGTATTCTACTATTCTTGCTAGCCAGATCGTCAAGTGTTGTTTATTAATACTATAAAGAAATTTGCATATTTCACGTGGTGCATACTGTAATTAAATATCATCTTAATAAGTATAGAATAGGCTATTGTATTTTCTAAGATATTAATTAACAAATCCGCAACACACTTTCTCACAAACGTTCACAAACGTACGCAGTCATCGTTCATCTCAGCAAGTCGTTTATCCTATAATAATAACACCTATTCCTTTCTATGTATCAACCTTCACAAACGTTTATTTCATTCTAACACGTCACTATCCTTAATTTCCTCTTTCTATTATTGTAGAATAATGAAAACGCGTAAGATGTAATGTATTATTAATCAACTATATATAGATGTACAATGAGATTAATACAAGAAAACATAACTGAATACAATCTCCTAATTATGGTAAAACGATAATACTAAAAATCTAATAACATATTCTATAATATTCTCCAATAATTATATTCTTTACAAACATTTGACCTATATGTTGTAGTTTGTAACATCCCAATTTCAATAAAAGTTATAAGTAATCAATCAACTGATCAAGTAAACTGTTTATTTACATTCAACATTTCTATTTTATTATTACTATTTAATTGTTTAATTCAAGATCGTTAGAAGTTAGAATAAACATTAGTTAAGAGTTAATAGAGAAAAATTATAAGTCTGTATCACAATGTAATACCCGAACTCTGAAGAGGGTGGTGAGAAGGGCGATATCGACAAATAAGAGGAAAGGATTAATCCTCAACCCTCAAACCCATGATTTTGTGGTAATTTTAAAGAGAGAAGTTTGCATTCTTCAAACTTCAAAAGTGAAAATTCTAACAAAAAATCCTATTTATTGATGTTCTTTTGTTAGACAATGATACTATGATTATCTATTGGAGATTAGTGAGTCATAAACTACAAAATTCTCATGTAAATCTTGTTAACTTGAGATGAAAACACATTCCCCGTAAATTAAATGTTTATGTTATTTATATTTAACTTAAATAAATGATAGAAATTAATTAATTATTGGGTAATGATTGAAAGAAGGGTTATTCATTACACACTGATTTGAGTATAACCCCGTTGGTGATATGGACATTACATGACGTATAATGCCTTTATAAGGAATTGCCACTACACATGATCTAATGTACACACAATGCATGGCAGATCACTATCTCTACCCATTATTTCTTTCTCTCTAAGATGAAAAATAGAACTGAGAGCATACAATATTTCTAATATAAAAGTGTTCTAATTTTATTTTATTTTATTTTATTTTTTGGGATTACCATGATAACTTTACGTTCAAATACTTGATACAATTATACTTACAACTCACTTCGTCCCTTGCTTTTTAAGATCTTGAAACTTGTGTGAAACATAACATGTATGTGTATTAATAGGGGGCACGGTCGTACCACAACTTAATCCATGCCCCCACCGTCCTGTGACTAGACACATTTGTACACTTTTTTGTTATACTAGTTATAGTTAAAATATGACTTAAAAGTGTTTCTTGTTATAGTTAAAATATGACTTAAAAGTGTTTCTTGTTTCTTAGAAAACATATATGCACCGTTTTAAAAACATACTCGTTGGTCACATCAACATAGTTTACACATGTGGTTTGATCAAGGTAGAAAATAGACGTTAACCCATGCTTAAATTTATCATACATGCTAATTCGTCCAACATATTTATCAACAATCTATATATTTATAAAAAAATGTATATTTTTATATACAAGTTTGGGCAGGTAAATAAAATTTTAAAGTTTATTTAAAGGTTAGTTTTTAAGTAAATGTATTTTAAGTGATCATTCAAGTTTTCTAGCACATCTCATTTACATTATGTTAAATGTATCTTGAATGTTTAAAGATGTTCATGCTCAAATTTGGCTTTATTTTTAAAATTAGACTTGAAGAGGTTGTCCAACTATAGCATGTTCTAACAAAGATTGAACAGTTCGTCAACCATTATCTCTTATGCCCTTCTTTTATTGATTTCTTCAAGTGACATTTACATATATCTCATTCCTAAGTCATTCAATTACATATTTCCTCTAACTTAAAATTTAAATACATACTTCCCTTCACGTGTTTGATCATTTGAACTTCTGTTGTTGATGTTTTAAAATGTAAACATGAGCATACGAATATATATATCTAACATTTGTATCTCAAGCTCACATTTTTTTCCATCACAATAAGGAATGCATTTTGCGATGTGTGGACGTGTAGTTGTGTACTCATGTATGAACTAACAATGAAAATACGTGATGAACATTGTGTAGCTTATGTTCACATGCAAACAACTTAAAAAAAACATATTGTCAAGTTAGTTTATCGTCAAACCAATATTTAGGTGAACAAAACTTGTACTTTTGGTTTAGTGACATTACTTCACGTCCAACAATATATGATGAAGTCTCCTCTAATTATTCCCATACAAGATTTATAGTTACCGGGTTTTAGTTTCTCTACCACAACATACAAAAATGTGATCTAAAAGAGTGTTGTATGTGTTGGACTGTTGAGTATGTATCCCCTCTCGACCTACTTTGTCTCAATAAGAGGATTTATGTTAGTTCACATGATTTGATAAGACGGTATTAAAAATATTAAACTAAGGGGGTGTTTGGGATTGCTTATTTTTACCAACTTATAACTTATTAACTTTTTAAAAAGTAATAAGCTGTTTGGATTTATATTGTGAGAGGAAAAGTTTCATAAGTTACATTTTTGTAACTTATTAACTTAATGAAAAGTTATAAGGAGATAAAATAAGGAATCCCAAACACCCCTAAGTGTAGTGTAGTGTGTGTGTGAATGGGGGGGGGGGGGGGGGATGGACAAAGCCTTTCACATTAGCTCAAATTCTCGTGAAACCATTGTAGAGGGGTGGTAGAGGGTGGAGGGTGCTAAAGGCGCTAGTGGGTTAACGAGCACAACAACGTATGGTATGCAGCCACATCCTTTTCAAACCAATCGCTTAATCCAATTCACATTTTATTAAAAGGAATGGTTTTTTATTTAAATCATTACATATTTTTTAAAGAAATAACACGACGATTACACATAGGTTTGTATAAGTCTAAATTTCAGATTTTAATGGTAATCAAGAATTTATGCAAAAGTTGATGTGCCTGTCTTCATCTAACTATTTAATTTATAAATGTTTTAAAAAGAGACAACACATTTAATTGTTTTTAATGTGGCCGATAAAGTAATTTTGTTTTATTAATAGTGGTCAGAATTTCATTATTATATAATATATTATTGCAGGTGCAAATGTATGGTAAAAAATGAGTAACACCACCGACTAAAGACCTTTTTTTTCCAAATCACCGATTACTTGTGAAGCAATTCAATTCGCTACCGACAACAAACGGCTCGGTGTTTGCGTCCGTTAACTTTTGTGTCTTGTAGAGCAAATATGTTTACTTTACCTTTTCTACAAATTAGGTTCAATGTCCTCATCAAACTTGGTTATCAAGAAATATTTTTATCTATTTATTTTAATTATTTTCATCTAAAATCCTTTAGCCTTGCAAGAATTTTAAATCCATCACCTACCTGGCTACCTTCATTTTAAAAGAGTGGACACCATGCTACAAGATCATTAGATTATGGGTGTTATCAAGAAAAACAATTTATAATAGTTTATTAAAATTATAATAACAACAATATTTATGTTTATTTAAAGAACTTATTGTTTCTGCTTGATAGCGATTTAGCTTAAGACGATTTATTTCCTTTGATTTTGCATGTAGCACTTAGTTTTCAAATATTTAAAAAATATTGTAAACTAACTTTTTATATCATAAATTGTTATCTATTCTCTCGACTCTCGTACCATAGTATTGTTTGTTTCGTGCATGAACAGACGAATTTGCTAATACTGTTGGAGTGGAGACTTTCTAAAACTCGCCATTGAAACATTGAAATAATGAAATGCATTGAAACATGTTTAACTATGGAGGCACCATTGCATCCATAACCAATGCAAACAAAATGCATTATAATATTTAAGGCAAGACAATTCTTATAAGTTGGACATCTCTTCTAGTATTACTGATGAATTTTGTGGTAATAGGTACCATCATATCAAATTAAATATAAGTATATATAAAAGCAGTTGTTACTTAAATACTAGAATTATTAAATTACATACTGAAAATAAAAGTTATATTAGATAAGTTAACCGTGGTTAAGTCTAAGGAACTTCAATCATGAATGTTGTTGTTTTGCCCTCTTTAATCCAGTTATTAAGTGCCTGCAACTTCTTTTGTTGTCTTTCCTCTATTAATTTTTACTGAGTTTTCTTCTTTTTTTTTTTGTCCTTTTCTTTCAATACAAAGAAACTGTATATGCATGCACACCTTCATTTGTCGTATAAAAAATATCTGGTTAATTAGGTTAACCCGACAAACCAAAATTAAAATTATGATCAGGTTTATATCTGAAAAAAAAAATTCAAGTGGCTGCACACCACACGCTGTTGTGCTCGTTAATCCAATTTCCCATCCTATCTTCAAATTTTATAACAAACTTATAAAAATGCACTACGTGTCTACATCCCATCCACTATTTCTCTACGCCAACTATAAGGGGCTGTTTGGAATTTCTTATTTTTGCTCCTTATATTATAAGGTGTTTGGAAAAGTTGGGTTTTGTGAGTGTATAAGGAGGTAAAATAAGGAATCCCAAACATCCCCTAAGTTATAAAAAAAACTGTTAGTCATTTTTCATATATGAAAAACTACTATCCATCATTCATTTAGTTATGTAAGTGTATAAAAACGAGAAAAATGATAAAATGCGTGTTTATGATTAAGATAAAGATAAATATAGAGATTGGGATGTGTGGGGTATATTTAAAATAAAAGATAATCTTAAGAAGTATGATTTTTAATTAAATTATATGATAGAATATGATGGAGTGAATGTGAATGTGAATGTGAATGTGAATGCTCTGATCCATCGTATTCAACCCAACCAAAAATGGTTGGGTCAACCTATTTTGGCTCTAAATTATAAAATCAAAATCCTTTTCGAAAAAAAAAATAAAAAAAATCTTAAGATTCTAGCATGCGAGATATAATGACATACTCACATATTAAAGTTAAGTGAGTTTTAGGGAGAAAATATACACAATATAGTGATTCTTTGCTCTCATAGGCAGAACACTACAACCTAAAATTTCATGAAGTTAACCCTAAAGTTTGGGGTCCCTTAGATATAACTCGTATTTTTCTACACTAACTCCACCACCTATTTCGGCAACTGGACTACTTTTCCGAAGTTGTACTTTACTCAATGGAACTGGTGTCATGAATTAGGCGTGCACGAAAAGCATGCTCGGGAACATAAACCGTTCATGACCCTAAACCGAAACCAATATTGAAACCAATTTGATAGGAACTCGTTGGGAACTGACCCAACCCGTTTTATGAACCTCTCATGGATCCTTACCCTCAATAGGCCAATTCCACTTTCGTTTCTCTTTTGAGTAAAATTCTCATCACTACGGGTTAATGATGGAAATGACTTTGAATTCCTGTACGTGCGATAATAGATTAATAGGTGTTGGTAATGCTGGATTGAGGCCCGTTTGGATTTCCAAAAAGAGTATTGGCCCATTAGAATTTGCAAAAAGAGTATTGGCCCATTTGCATTTGCAAAAGGTATATCACTCCATTGAGGCCCATTGTATCATGAAAAGAATTAATCACACTCACCTGCATCAAGAACATGCTAAATAGTACAATGAATTAAAGTGATAAATGACAAGCTTTAAGCCTAGTATACTAAAGGGAAAGTACTTTATTTAAATCTTGCTGATAGTACTTCATAAAAATATTTAGGTCACGTTGTAGCAAACCGTTTGTCGTTAACGAGAACAACATTTAATCAAACTGTAACTTTCCAAACCATTTAAGTTGCATTTTAAATTAGCTTTCTAAGTTGAGCTTTTGCATATTATTAATATATAATAAGTTTTTATAAGTAAAACTTAGACATAGCTGATAAAATGTATGTGCAGCATGTAAGGCTTGACAAATTTGTGTCAGTTACTTCGGGTCAAACCTACAAAATACTTTTAGCAAGTTCGGATGTAGATTATGTTTCAAAAATTCCAAACACAACGAATATTCGAATATCGCACATTCTTGACACCGTTGAATATATGGTATACGATTATGAAGAGGTAGGTCCCAGCAGAGCCCAGTTGGACCCGCAAGACTCACCTTGAAGAGGGACGTCTGCGCAAAGACCAACTAGATCCGCATGACCCACCATGCTCAGAGAGATGAAGACCTTACGCGTAGTACGCCAGCTGTTCCCGCAGGAAAAGCCTCCCACTGGTAAAGTACCCCGCCTGTTCCCGCAGCTGCGGATACAAGCCATGAGGGAAGGCTACCCGCACTAATAGTAAGGCTACAAGCACAAGGCACTAACTCTTAATAATTCAGTAATGTCACCTGAAGAAGGAATGAGCAGGGCGGGAATACTCCCGCCCAAATGAGCCAGTCCGTACGCTTCTGGAAGATCTTTTGTACTATACCTACCAAGGTATGGACAAAATAGACAAGATTTGACCAAAGCAGCCCATGAACCAATCACAGGGTGACAGCTCACCGACAACAGTACGAGAAGGAGCACGCTCTAGTACAAAATGTCACTATCAGCCGCTGCCTACCCACCAACTCCCATCGTGGCACGTACACAGCCCATGGTTGGTGAAAAAGGAATATTATACAGCTGGCCATGTCACTATCAGCCGCTGCCTACTCACCAACTCCCATCGTGGCACGTGCGTAGCCTGTAGTTGGTGGAAATGGAATATAATACAGCTGGCCGTACCTGCTTGGAAACCTACCTTCGGCTATAAATACTCCAACACCTTGGAACGGTATCATCATCTTATATCATCTTATATCATCATATATATCATCTCATATTATCTTATCTTCTCTAGCTATTTCTCTCTATATACACTTATATTCAGAGCAATCTAGTCTGATTCTCACGCCGGAGGGTGGTCACAAGGAGGACCCCCCCCCCCTTCTCAGTGACGAGCTCACGGTGTCTGTTTTGCAGGTTAAGAAGAATAACCATCTTTGCAGGACCTAACCCTCGTGGGAAACATCTACTTAACCCTAAGATTATCCGTAATCTGCCGGGGTCATCTAGTGTTTCTTCATTAGCGCCATCCGTGCATAAAAGCTAGAACTAATTCTCAGTTTTTTCAAAACCTCTGGAAAGATGGTTAACGTTACTCCAATGCCAAAGCCACCGGGTAATCAAGAAACTCCGGTAACCACAACCCCAGCTACTAGGAGGAACACCAGCGAGTATACGAATGTTACGAACACTACCCCGGTTACCCAAGCCGGGGCAAGTGCAGTAAACAATCTTCCCCTGAGATTCATCGATACCCAGGTGGAAAAACAGACGAGGCTCCCCCGCCAAACATTAGACCAAGTTAAAGCTTGGGCGGAAGCACGTCAAAGAGAATTCCAAGCCGAGTTGGATGAACGTTTACGTTCACTCCAACAGGCCAATAACGAGTTTGGAAACACTCAACAGCTCAACATGAGTAATGAGTGTGAGTATGATGAAGATTGGGAAGAATCTGACAGTGACGCAAACCCACGCCATAGGGCGAAAGGGAAGCGTAAACAAGCAGATTTCCACCAGGGAAGAAATTTTGGAGAAACCTTTAAACCAAAAAACGCGGGTGGAAACCCACGTGACTTCTCTAAAACCTTCTGACCAACTGTTGCAAATGCGGGAACGTCCAAATTTGCAAGGAACATTGCAGAAGCAATTGCCCCGAAAAGTGCCAAACAGATGTCCAACATAGGCACATATGATGGTATATCTGACCCAGACGATCATTTGAACAGATTCATAGCGGGGGCAACCGTCAGCAATTGGACGGAACCCACGTGGTGTTACATGTTCCAAATGACGCTTGTTGGAGCAGCCAGAGCGTGGTTTGACCGTCTACCGGTCCACCACATCTACGATTGGGCAGACTTCCAGCAGAAGTTCAGCCAACACTTCAGTCAACAAAGAAAGTATACCGAAGAGCAATGGACGATCCTCAACTGCGTCCGAGAGGAAGATGAGTCTTTACTAAACTTCATCACGCGCTTCAATTCAAAGAAGCTAAGTCTGGGCACTATTAGCGAAGATCTTGTTCGTGCTGCTTTCATCCAGGGCGCGGAAGACCCAGAGCTCATCCGCACCTTGACGGGTAAAGATGGCATGCCATCCACATGGGATGCCATCATAACGGCAGCCAAGCGCTTTGCCGAAACGGAGAAGCAACTGGGTAGAGATCTTCCCCAGAGCACAAATCTCTACACCCAGAAAACAAGAGAAAGTAACGTCCTTACCGCCCGACAAAACAAAAAGAGGAAGCTTGGTATTTGGCAGTCAAGGGTAAACTTTGACACCTCATCTGGCTCTCACCCTCGGTTAGGCGGAAGGGACAACATGCAGTCGTCGAACCGGAACTCCAGATGGACGCCACTCACCAAAAGCGTCACCGAGATATTTGCCACCGAGAGGCTCCCATGGCCAGAGGCTCCAATAATCCGACAGCGTCTAAACGCTGATCAAAGCAAATCCTGTAACTTCCACAGGACAAAAGGCCACACCACGGAGGAATGCGTATCCTTGAAGGACGTCGTCGAAACATTCGTCAGAGATGGGAAACTCACACACCTCGTGGCGTAATGGACGCTAAGCAGGCTAATGCGTGTAGAACCCCAGTTGGGGAAAACACGAATGAAACTGCAGCTTCAATGTTGGAGACTACATACTGCGTAAACAACGAGATTCCGAACCAGGCGCATATCGGCTCGAAAGGCTCGATGGCACCCCATCCCAAGAACATGGAAGGGAGCTCAATTACACAGGCTGCATGTAGATTAATTCCAAACTTGTAAAGAAAAGACTTAGAGCCACTTCTAATGGAAATGATTCTCATTATCACATTGACGCTGATAGTCTTACATTCATACTTATGATCTGACCACACTGATATGCCGGTATTCACCGCATAAATAAGTGGGGAAGTCGTTGCGTGTGGAAGGCGGCAAAACCCGCATAAACACAAAAAACGGTAAAAATTTCTAAGGAAAAGATGAGGAAAACCTTCACGCAGGTCAGTTATAGGTGAAGTTTGGTCATCCCACTAAATGAAAGTGACGGCCCTACCCACACAATCATGGTAGAGGAAACTGAACATTAACCTATTGACAACCACGCGTCGAAAGGTTAACTTATTCAAAACACTTAGAAAATTTCTAAAAAGATGAGGAAAACCTTCACGCAGGTCAGTTATAGGTGAAGTTTGGTCATCCCACTAAATGAAAGTGACGGTCCTACCCACACAATCATGATAGAGGAAACTGAACGTTACCCTATTGACAACCACGCGTCGAAAGGTTAACTTATTCAAAACACTTAGAAAAGTTTTAAAAAGATGAGGAAAACCTTCACGCAGGTCAGTTATAGGTGAAGTTTGTCATCCTAAGTGAAAGTGACGGTTCAACCCGCACAATCATGATAGAGGAAACTGAACACTAACCTATTGACAACCACGCGTCGAAAGGTTAACTTATTCAAAACACTTGAAAAATTGCTAAGTTAAACTAAAGTATGCATGAGCAAATCATATATTGTTTATAAGGCAAAACAATTGCCAAATTAAACTATAATATGCATGAGCAAGTCATATAACGTTTATAAAGCAAGTCATTAAGTGAAAGTGACGGTCCTACCCGCACAAACATTTATATTTCATACAAAATTCAAACATTACAAGAATGGCCAGGTATCTACCCGCATACAAATATATAAATCTATCCTAATGATGGGAAGGGATCTCAAGGTTCAAACTTCAGGACCACTCCCTCCAAATCCACTTGAACCTGCACCATCAGTTGCCTGTGGCGGTTCAAGGAAAGCCTTGAGAATAGTTAGCCCATCATCATCAGCAGCAATCTCGTTCACCTTCTCCACCACCGGATGCGGGAAGGCAGCATACTGGTTCATTGCTTGGTCGTAAGCAGCTTCAGTGTCCACGTCATAAAGAGGGAAGTTGGAAGGCGAGATGCCCTTCTCAACAAACCCCAGACCAAGCACGAAACCAGCCTTTTCCCCATCCTTATGAGAAGCGTTGAGGGCTGCGCTCATAGCATCGTCATATGATGTGTTTGTGAAGATCCGATGCACAATCTACAAAAAATAAAAATATATGTATCAAAAACTTTTCTAAGTATAAAGAAAAGCGTAAAGAAGTTACGGAATTACGCATACCTGCGACAACGCTTCTCGTAGAAGCCATTCCTTGGCGACCAGAGCTTCCTGGAGGGCAGCTTGAGCTTGACCACGGACGCGTTCGGCTTCATTTTTGTTAAGGTTGGCAAGCAACACATTCTTAGCAGCAGCCTCTTCAACGCCCTTCAGTTTACGCTCAGTGCGGTCAAGCATACCCTTCTGATCCAGGAGCTCTTGGAGCTTCTTGGCATCTTCTAAGGCCAAAGCATCATGAGCCTGCTGGAGCTTTTCTAATTTGGCTTTAAGCTCTTCGTTTTCAGTGCGCAGAGGCTCAGCAACGGCTTCAGCTTTGGTGGCCCTCTCGGTTGCGTTCCGCGCAGTTTCCTTAGCCAACCTAAGCTGTTCGTTAACAGCTTGGGTAGCCTTGGAACGGGCCTCATGCCTGGCATGGACCTCGACCTCAAGGTCCTTGAAGGCCTTTTCCTTCTCCGCAGCAATCACGGCAAGCCTTTTGTTCTCCTCCCGCAATGCACGCGCCTGAGCCACTTCCAGGCCACGCGCCGTCTTTAACTTGTCGTTTTCACGACAAAGTAACTCGACGCGCGGCTGCATCCGAGCAAGGAGAATTCGGAGCTCGTTGGTTAGCCTACCCTCCTGGTAGCTAGCCATTGCCTTCCCCAACGCACCGCTTGGGGCGGCATGGCGCGCCCATTCGACGCAGTCCACAGCCGTTCGAAGGGTTGTTCCCCGGCGGATGTTCCACCGTGGAACATACACCTCATTGGAATCCGAAACTGCATAAACAAAAAACAGTTAGGAAAAAATGATAAAAATGGATAATGGGTCAAAAGAACCCCACGCACCTATAGGGTCGGTAACAGGCCGGTAGCCACCAAACCATCACCTGAACCTAAGGGATATCCATCCAAGAGGTCAAAGAGATGGGAAGGAGGCAAAGATTGGCTAGAAGCCCCAACCCTGAACATACCTGAAGAACCGGCCATGGACGAGGTAGTCGCCGGTGCCGGAAGAGGCATGGTAGAAGCCGCCGCGGTAGAGACCATCGGAGGTGAACTCACTGGAGATGAACTCACAACCGTGGCCGCCGCTGCGGAGGAGCCCGCAGAAAAAATCACCGCCGGCTCAGCGAAGGATGCAGTGAAGATGGCACTGACAGCCGGCGGAGATGACGTCACAATTGGAACAGTTGCCTCAACAGGATGAGCAACTGAACCAACACTGCAAACAGGCGCAGCCGCCTGGGTCATCGCCTCGGGTAGGTTGACCAAACCTACCGTCATGGGTCCAGAACTGCTCCTTCCCACACCACTTTGGAATGCGGTTGCATCCACTCCTGCATGAAAACAAAATATTAGAAACAACGGCGGAAAGAAATGCGGGAAAGGTAAAATTACACTTACGGGTTTTCTTAATCTTGAAAGTTCTGACGGACGGGGATGAACCCGATGGAATTGGCCTCTTCACGCCAGTCACCGTCGTAGAACTTGGTTGCTCGGAGGTGACAGTTGTCTCAACCTCCGAGACAATTGTCTCACCACCACCAGGGTTCCCCGCCGCCCCCTCGCTTTCAGTCTCGGAGTCAGACTGATCTACTAGGTCGACGGTGGAGGTAACCTTCGCCTTGCCCTTCACGGCGGCAGCTTTCTTCTTCCTCACGAAGACAGGCCCATCTGCGGATTCCTCATCAGAAGATGACAAAATTAGAGGAACTCCAGCAGAAGTCTGAGCATGCAGAGGGCGAGGATTAAAGAATCCATTACCTGGCCGCGTGACGCTCATAATCTCGTGGCCCGGCGGGTAGACCTCCACGAACCTATCCGCCGTCTGCCCAAAATGGGCAACTCGTTCTCGTCGAGATCACGAGTACCCAGTCGAGCGGGACCACCAGTCTCCCGCGGTTGCAGAAGCGATTGTAAGTTGTTTCCCTCTGAAAATAAAAAGAAAAACAGTTAGAAGAAAAACTCTAAATCAGCACAAAAGACGGAGCATACCGTAGGGAGTAAAGTTCAAACCGTATTCAAGGACGATGGGTATCTGCGGCGTCCCAGACCCAGCATCCTTCCACACCCGGCTCATCCCAAGCATCACCATCCCCGACTCCGCAAAACGGTAAACCGGAGTCTGGATCTGGGAGATCTTGGTAAACCATTCAGTCTCCTGGTAGTTGGAGGCGTGAAGGTTGGGGAGTGCTCTCCCGTTCTTGAACGTCATCGCTATGGGGACGACGCGAGCGGAGATATAGAAATACTCCCGCTTTCAAGACCGAAGACTGCGCTCGGTAGCGCAGATCTTCAAACCCTTGATCCGAGTGACCAAGGTATACCAGCCCTGGATGCACCTCCAGGAGTAGAAGGTCATCAGGCGGTCGACGCGTGGCTCAACGCCCAGAATGTGGCACACCCATTCAAAGTGGCGAACCTTAGCGATCGCCATCGGGTGCACCTCCGTCAAATGTACACCGTGTTTCTCCAGAACACGGTATTCGAACTTCGTTAGTGGGAATCTGAGATTCCCATACATGAAGAATGAGGCATAAACCATTATCTTGCCCTTGCGGGCATCATACACCGTCTGGTGAGGCTCTGGAAACTCAGGCTCGTAGGGCTCGAGCATGAACTTCTTGACGATGTAGTGATACAAATCGACAGAAAGAGCACACTGGCACTCGCCAGCAGTACTCTTGTCGTCCTTGTCAGACGTGGACATCGGGTTCTCAGGGTATACGTCGGACTCTTCGGCAGTAACCTCAGGATCATGAACGGATGACATGTTTTAAGGTAGGAAAGAGAACGATTTCAGGAGAATGCTCGACAGAGAAGTTAAGAGTATTCGCCGAAAATCGCTTAGAAGAAGAAGAGTGAAGTGAAGGTGTGAATTGAAATGCACCATCTCCCCCCTTATATACTCATCGCAATGAATGCGATGAATTTAATGCGGAGGAGAGAGGGAGCGCAGGTGCAATGAAATGGCGACACGTGGAAAGCGCAAACTGGCAATAGCTGTCGAAAGGACGCGTGCCGTAAAATTCGCGCCCACGAGCCCGAAAACTCGCGCCCACGCGCCTGAAAAAGCGTCTGGAATGACCATATACTGTCACGTCGCCATAACTTCCTGCACGTCCTGAAACCGTCAGAAGAAACCGTCAGGAGACGCCAACGTCACTTCAACAGTTTGGACTATTCTTATCCTTTCACCAACTCTTCGAATTGCAAAAAGATTCAAAAAGATTCAAAAATAAGAGGTAATATACCCCCTTACCTTGGTAACCAAGAAACCGCAAGACAAGTGCGGGTACAGTGTCAAGGCGAAACCCTTCACATACTTAGCACCTGCAGGGAATTGAAGCCAATAATACCTTGGAAATCAAGAAACTATAAGACGAGTGCGGGTACAGTGTCAAGGCGAAAGCCTTCACATACTTAGCACTTGCAGGGAATTGAAACTAAGAAGGATCTTCTGGGCCATGCTTGTGGAAAGGGAAATAACATCCCCGCATAGCGGGAACGTCGAGAACTAGATTGTTTGAAGCTCCAAGATGGAATTGGTTGTTTAACATAACTGATCACTATGTCTAAAACTACCAAAACCTCGTGGAGAATCTACACAAGTGAAACTTAACGCTCCCAACTTGCGAGGAGGTTACACACCTACCCGCATCATACCCAAAGATCAAGCAGAAAAGTCGAGAATTTCTGCACGTGACATTAGGAAAACCGCGGGAAGAATCCCCACGAAAAACCTTAAACTAAAAACCCTTTTCAAAACCCCTTGCTTAAGTCCAAAAGTTCACCTCATTAACAATTCATGAGAAGAACAATGGATTGGGGGGGCTTGAAGAGGTAGGTCCCAGCAGAGCCCAGTTGGACCCGCAAGACTCACCTTGAAGAGGGACATCTACGCAAAGACCAACTGGATCCGCATGACCCACCATGCTCAGAGAGATGAAGACCTTACGCGTAGTACGCCAGCTGTTCCCGCAGGAAAAGCCTCCCAGTGGTAAAGTACCCCGCCTGTTCCCGCAGCTGCGGATACAAGCCATGAGGGAAGGCTACCCGCACTAATAGTAAGGCTACACGCACAAGGCACTAACTCTTAATAATTCAGTAATGTCACCTAAAGAAGGAATGAGCAGGGCGGGAATACTCCCGCCCAAATGAGCCAGTCCGTACGCTTCTGGAAGATCTTTTGTACTATACCTACCAAGGTATGGACAAAATAGACAAGATCTGACCAAAGCAGCCCATGAACCAATCACAGAAAGACAGCTCACCGACAACAGTACGAGGAGGAGCACACTCTAGTACAAAATGTCACTATCAGCCGCTGCTTACCCACCAACTCCCATCGTGGCACGTACACAGCCCATGGTTGGTGAAAAAGGAATATTATACAGCTGGCCATGTCACTATCAGCCGCTGCCTACTCACCAACTCCCATCGTGGCACGTGCGTAGCCTGTGGTTGGTGGAAAAGGAATATTATACAGCTGGTCGTACCTGCTTGGAAACCTACCTTCGGCTATAAATACACTAACACCTTGGAACGGTATCATCATCTTATATCATCATATATATCATCTCATATTATCTTATCTTCTCTAGCTATTTCTCTCTATATACACTTATATTCAGAGAAATCTAGTCTGATTCTCACGCCGGAGGGTGGTCACAAGGAGGAACCCCCCCCCCCCTTCTCAGTGACGAGCTCACAGTGTCTGTTTTGCAGGTTAAGAAGAATAACCATCTTTGCCGGACCTAATCCTCGTGGGAAACATCTACTTAACCCTAAGATTATCCGTAATCTGCCGGGGTCATCTAGTGTTTCTTCAGATTAGATCTTCTTGGTCTGTGTTTCTTCTTTTATAGTTCTATGTATTATTTCATCACTTTAATTATTATTATTGTTATTATTATTATTGAAAGGCAAATTTTTTATTAAAACAAACCCGGCCAGTAAGAAGCTAAATTGAACGAGAGAGAATTACAAACCGACCCAAGAGATTGACCCCTGAATGGCAGTACAAGTCACCACTTTAATTAATAAACATCCTAAATTCCTAATTAGATCCTTTGCCCTGCGTGGGCTCAAGTTCACCTGGTTTAACAATCAGCATTCTGTAGGCTTTTATAATCTTGGTAGTTGGGCTTTTAATATTAGTTTGTAGTTTGTATTTTGTAGTATTATCAAAATTGTGGCCCAGGTGGGCCTAATACTTTTATTTCAGTTGGCCGATAATAACCTCATACAGAATAACATGAGAATATTTTTGTCATAAGTCCCACCTTTTGTACTATATTCTCGTTGGACCTCGTTTAAAAAAATATATAAAAAAAACTTAACTTCGTTACGATTTATCAGAATTTTAAGCTGATATTTTAAGAAATTTGATTGGAAGAGGATACAAGTTAATTTGTGTAAATCTCACATCGAAACGTTACTCCTTGCAGTGTGGTGTTCCCTACAAGGTTGTCAAGAGTAGTGTGTTCCAGGGGCGAAGTTCAATGGGGACTGGGGGTGGCCCCGGCAACTGCCTTTTTCTCCGTTGGTAGGGTAAATTCCATGATTTTTCTTGAAAATTTTCATAGGTATTAAGCACGGTCACCCCCGATTTAGTTTACCAAAATGCTGCCGGTCACCATTGATATTTTTTTATAAATATAATACCCCATCATTTGGCTCTTTTTTTCTAAAATTTCGCAGTATTTATAAACAAAAGTTACAAAATAGTAGTCGAATAGTAAAATATATGTTTTTATAAATGTTTTAGGTCTTTGCACTTCTTCTTCTAGGTATTCACCCATAGGGATGAAATCGGTACCATACCGGTACCGATACCAAAATATTCGGTTCGATACCGGTATTGAATGTAAAATTTGATATTTACCGGTGCCGAAACTCAAAACTTTGGTACCTATTCAGTACAAACGGTACCAAATCTGTATCGATTTCGGTACCAGTTGCAATACTAAATTTGCTTATCCCTACTCACCCTTCCTCTCGCATTATCATGAATAATTTAATTATTTGTTGGTTAAAAATTATTTAGTTTTTTTTATTGTAAGAACAATTGTTTGAATAAATGAAGAAAAAATAGATATATAGATGTTATATTGTTTGATCTGACCCGACCCGAATCACCAGCACGAACCGAATCGTCGACCCGAAAATTTTTTGAGTCCGTGACTTCGGTCACCCCATGACTAAGCCCAAGCTTCGCCACTGGTGTGTTCCCTGCAGTGTCATTCGTCCACATCGACTGAAGGCGGTATGTGGGACTGGTATATCGGATAGCCATATTTATCTACATAATTCTTAACCTTTTGTTTACAAATAAGAGTAGTTTTAAATGCGAGTCTCAATTTTTTTATAGTTTCAAATGAACGTTAGTACATATGTAGTATTAGATAATAATAGTTTCGATATTAATAAGATGTTCCATACCTTGATTTTCATATATTCGAAACGTGATACCAAAGTACGGCCATTGGCTGAAACCATATATATAATTTAATTGGAATTTAATAAATGAACTACTAAAACGAGATACTTTAATTCGTAATTATGGTACGAATCATCTTTTTTCTGGTGGAATTTAATTTTTTAAATTTATCAAATCACATATCAATGACTTAATTAGTTAACATGTATAATATAATATCTTGTAGTGCTTTCGGTTTAGTTATGCAATAAAATTTTGATAAATATAAATAAAATAAGAAAGAATCATGCTAAAAAGCTTTATGATTGTTCTAAATCATGTTTGTATTATCCGATGTTGATTTGGCCTTTATAGTTAGTATTTATAAGCCAACGAGCTTTAACATGGGATGGGATGTGAAGAACATGGATGGAGGATGTAAGAGATCAAGTTTGAATCTAATTGCAAACATGTTTTTATCATAGTGTGACCTTATACGGTATGTTCCCTAGAACATGGAACATGAGATGATAGGTTTGGGCTACCAAACGTAGTCTGTGATCACGAGCATATGGGAATATATGTGGGGCCGTCTTTTGCTATAGGGTTACCATGGGTAGCCAGAGTTTATTCGTTGATCGTTAAAGAAACAAAATTAGTATCTTATAAAAGGTGTTTAAAAAAATGCTCGTATTTACTAAAATAGTATTGTTTTAATTTTTAATATATCTATTAAAACTGTAATTTTGCAAACTTCTTTGTCTCGTACTCCTAATCTCATTAGATGCCCGACATTTTCAATCATTTTCCTTTAAAGTTTATTTCTCTTCAACTAAGAGGGGATATTTGGTAGCTTCATAATAATTTCATTAACAGACTATCGTTGAATCAGTTAGAAGTAGAGTGTGTTTGTTACACATTTTAATTGCTCTTGAGCCTATTAATGGTTATGTTTCAGATATATGCTGAATTATTCAGATGTTACCTCTTAATCAGTTAATCGGCATAACCAGTGCTGAAGCTTGGGGCTAAGTTATTGGGGTGTCCGAAGTCACTAAGGGATGAACGGGCTTAATACATATAAAAATATTTGGACAAAATAGTGAAAATTTACTCCGGAAATCAACAAAACGACGGTAACCGGGCCCCTTAAAAGTTACACCCCTAGAGGTAACATTGCCAAACAACCCCTAAGTAATTATAGTGTCTTTATTAAAAGATTAAGGAATTACACTTATAAACGTTTAAATTATCATGCATGCGCGCATCTTCCTATAAATAATATATATCGGGCTGCATTGCAATTCATAAGTTTATGTAAATACCAAAATACTTTCATGATACATCAACGCAGTCGTAATTCATTAAATATTAGTAAAATAAACATAATTAATATATTTTTTTTATCTGTACTATATATAATGTATCACTAATGGGCAAACTAAGACGCTTTATTTAAGTAATTTACAACATTTAATGTATGTGTTACAACATTAATTAGGGCACAAATGTCATTATAACATCAAATATCACGACATTTGCAATGTTTTCAAAATAATTACAAGTTTCATTCCTTAAAATTACACCATCGGTCTTTGGTCTTTTACATATATATTATATTATTTACATTTTTAACCCAACGATTTTTAAACGTACGTTACTATTTTTTAACATAAATGACATCATAAAAACGAGCATTTTATTGTCTTTAATTTGAGTATGATGTTGCTATAGTTTTCGAAGTAAAAAACTTATGCAAAAGTGTTTGCGGTTTGCTTTTGATGGTTTTAAATTAAACCATGAACCAACATTACACGTTTTTTTTTTGTCGTCGAAAACCGAAACTAAACTATTTATAATTAAAACCCAACTAAATCGAACCATTACCAACGATTAGGTTCCGATATAGTTTGTACTTCGATAAAAAAAATTGAGTTTAAAAATTAAAACAAAAATTATTAATCTGCATATACTTTCACTTCAAACTAATCATCAACTAATACATTATTAAGAGAATCATACTATGAACAAAGATAACTTTGTTCATATTCATATAAATAATAAACCTTATTAGAATAAATAGAAAGCGAAATAATAACAAGAACAAAAATTATAAAAAAAAAATAAAAATTTGGCTAAATTAAAGTTGTAATAGACGAGTTTGCTCGCATTAACTAAAACTTTGGTTAACTATATTTTAACTATGTCTAATATATATATATTATATCTAATACTAAATAAGTAAATAATTAACATTTCAATATGTACGGATACCTCCGGTTTCAACCGTGAAACCAAACTGGTGAATGATCTCACAGTTTCAAACGAAATAATAAGCACCCAAAAATTTGTTACATGATTATCATAGTATGTGTTTCCAATTTTCCGCTGCATCGCGCGGACACTCTTCTAATTAATATTTTAAACGCAAAATTATAAAACAACCAAATCAGTAAAGGTTAATTAACATAAATGAAGTGTTATGTGAAACTTTCTTTGACGGGTACTAGGGGTGTACACGGACCGGACCGGACCGGACGAGAGCATGTCCGTGTCCGTCCGTTAAGTTTTTGACGGACAAACGGACGGTTCACGAACACTCTACCAAACGAAAATTCATGTCCGTGTCCGTCCATTAAGAAATTAAGTTTGTCCGTGTCCGTCCATGTCCGTCCGTTAATATTTTAAACGGACAATAATGGACAAACGGACACTAATGGACATTAATGGACAAACGAACATGTGAACATTAATGGACAACGAACACTAATTGACAAATATAAACGGTTACATATTAATACCAAAAATAAATCTAAACAAATTCACATACAAATTAGGAATTACACCATATAACATCCAAATATACTTAACACTTAATATATTAACATAAAGTGGATCACTATAAAATAAGAGACATCAAACATGTGTTTGTAATATAAAAGTGTTATTAATAACACTAGAAATACCACAGTTAAATTACAATACTGAATAGATATAAACACTAACGATACCGAACGGATATTACCGGACGTAATCGGACGAACGTTACCGGACGTTCACGAACACTATCGAATGGACTTGGCCCTTGTCCGTGTTCGTCCGTTAAGCTTACCAAACGAAATTTTTGTGTCCATGTCTAGTTTGTTTATTAAACGGACGAACATAAACGAACTTCTTGCCGAACGGACGCCCGGACGTCCACCGGACGTCCATTTCACTTACAGCCCTAGGTACTATCCCCTTTACCTGAAAACATGAAAAAAAAATGAACGTAAAAAAAATTTTATGCGAAGCTTTCTTTGACGTCTTGAATTATAAATAACTATTTTAATAGTTTGATTAAACAATATATAAACAAATTAAAAACATAGTATATTTGTTAAAATTAAAATAACAATACATATTTAGTTAATGTCTTAAATATCAATATTTTATTAGTTTTTTTTTCACAAGACTCCTTTTTAGTTTATTAATGTGATATCTGGCCTTTTCGTAATGTTTGGTAGGCACATTCTTTAATGAAATGCCACAATTCCTATCATTACCATATACAACAAGGGTTTTTATTTTCTTATCTAACTACTATTTATCATTTGCTTCATTCAGATTGGTTCTTATAATTTTCATTAAAATATCACTTTCTATTAGGAGAGTTCAAAATCGAATATACAAATTTCGAAAATTCAAATATTTCAGATAGTAGATTTTATTGTTCGAAACTTCGAATCTGTATATGAAATTTCGGATATTCGAAATTTCATATTCGAGTATCCAAACGGATATCCGGATTTTGAAATAAAATAATAATAACAATAAAATTTAAAGAACTACTTTTAAAAATATTTCGGATATCCGAAATATACGAAATTTATTCTAAAATGACCAAAAAATTATCAGAAATAATCGAAATTTTTAAATAATATTTAACAATATAAAAAATATTTGAGTAGTTCGAATATCCAAATTGTCCGGAAAAATATAAAATCACTACCCGAATCCGAAAATTCGGATATCCGAGATTCATACATCCAAAATTTCGGATTTTCGGATTTGAATTCAAATTTTGTTGATCAACCATACTTTCTATTTGAACCTCCCTCTATAATAATAAATAAATAAAAAGCGAAAGTATGAAGTTAAAAGCTAAACTATCCATCATATTCTCTTAGCATCACACTTGGTGATCATTTTCTGCTCTTTTGTATAAATAGAAAAGGAATCAAAGTGTGATCATTTTTTTTCTCTTTTGTATAAATAGAAAAGGAATCATCGGATAATGTATAGTGGTCCGATAGTTTATTTTATTTTGTTTCTTTTAATGCCATTGAAACTTGATATTTTAATGTGAAAAAAAGTTAACGTCTAAATAAATTAACGTGTTATTTATGAGAATCAAGTAAAATAATTATATATATACAAGTAGAATAATTATGTAATTACATCATAGAGTACTTATGTAATTGCTATACTTAATTATCACAATTAACACGATAATTTCATTTGTATTTGATCAAAACCCTATCTACCTATTCAAATAAAGAAAAATAATTGTGGACATGTGTCACTTTGTGATTAATCCTCATAGGTTTTTTTCCCTCCAAAAATAATATATGTCATAAATTTACAATTATTTGCTTTCCTTTTACACTTTATTTATATTAATTATACAAATTGATTAAATTATTCATTTTCATTTAAATTCTATTTATATTATATCTTTACATTTAAAAAAAATTAAAATAAATATTTACATAACATACTAATATACTTTGTTAGAATATATTTCATAACATACTTGGTGAAATCCAAATATCAATAACAAACTATGTTTGTGAAAAGAATATCAATATACATATTATACTATGTATATTGTTGACGATTGTAAATAAAAAAAACTTTAATAAGCTTTCATTTTACGAAACAAATTTTTTAATCATTAAACCTTAAATATATATATATAAACGAAACCTTTAAAAACTCTCTAGTTGTTCCCTACATTCTATCAATCCACCAGATTGTTTTATTTATAAATTGAGGTTTCTCATTCATTTGACACGAATTCACGGGTATGGGTCTCACCAAACCCTGATAGCCCATAATCGGGTTATAACATTTAATTAAATTAAAAATTAATCTCACCAAATATTTGATATGAAAATACTATAAAATAAGGATATACTAAAAGATAAAATTGATTTTTTTAAAGCAGATATTATGTATAATTAAAAAAAATGACAGTAAAAAAAATAAACGGGTCATTGGTCTTACCAAACCCGGATAACTTTTAAACCGGGTGATAAAATCTCATTTATATATGTGAACCCTTTCATCACAATAAATAAATTAAAATCCAAAAAAAATTATTTATATTATAATCGAATAATGTAAAACAACCCCGTAATACGGGGGATTTAAATCTAGTTTAACATAATGGACAAAACCCTAGTTAATTTCATTTTTTTAAATTGATTTAGATGAAAAAATTATTTACCAAATTCGGAGTTTTTTTCGTTGAAATTGTTATTTAAAGTAAATGAATTATTACTCAAATTCAGAGTTTATTTATTATAATAAACAGAACAAATGAATTTATTTCTAATAATAATAATAATAATAATTTTATATAAATCAAAGTGTCTTTATAGGTGAAAATATCGGCCCCGGTCAAGATAGGAACAATCAGAAAGATGAAAATTGGTTATTGAAAATCTATAAAAATAACGAACGTGGTTAAAGACTATATCAGCATATTGACGGCCAATGTTACCAACGAATCAACAACTACCAATGATGAGTTTAGAAATTGCGGGGCAAAAACTCAGGTCGGGTACAAGTCTTAAATTATCTCGTCCAATAAAAGGTTGTAGTAGTTGTACTTAGCTACTTATGCATGAAATACAAGTCTCTATAATTTATTTCATATTTAACTGCAATGAATTCAATTAGCTTCACAAATTTTAATTAGATGTGTTTTAGACTAGCATACGCTCTCAAGAATCAAAGCAATTAGAAGAGTGAAGGGAAAAGATAAAGTTATAGATTTAATAGGGTTGTTTATGGACTTTAGACTTTAGAGAGCAATCACCGAGGAGAAAGCAGGTTCAAGAACCATGGGAAACTAGGGTATCAACATAGTTTAACATGTTAAAAAATATATAATTTTAAAAAGTCAAACTAAATATGTTGTTTAGAATGGAGTTCTTTTTTTTTAATTATCTTTCCCTTAAAAATGAAGTGGGCCCATATTCAAAGACAGTGCCCCTCTTTCAGAGAATATTGCTCCATATTGGGCTAAAAGTTCAAACAAATAAGTAAGAATATTGTAACTTTTGGGCTCCTACTGTGGGCCTCCCCCATTTCTTAACTGAAAATAATTCATTCTGCTAGTTATTTTAGAATGTATTTGTAAGTGTGAACGATTGGTTTTAATCTTTCATTCTTTCTAAGTAACTATTTTAGAGAATACTTTTGAAAAAGTTTTAAATCTTAACCCGAAACTTAACCCAAATCTCTCTTGGGTTTTTCGGGTTCGGGTTTTTTCGGGTTGGGTTAATCTCAAGTATCCTAAAAAACAAAACAAAAAAATTAAAAAAACTTCAATGCTAAAATTAAAACAACATATTCTTCTTTGATCGGAACGCAAATAATCAATAATAAACCAACATAACTTGATAAAACAATTCAAAAGAAGAATAAAACTAAGTAACTAACTCGAACCATAATCTTCTTCAATCGGACGTGATTTGATTGTTCAATTACGGTTGCTATTAGTAATAAACGGAAAATATAAATTAACAATAAACAATTGATTCTTAATAGTTGTTATAACAATCGATTACGGTCAGATTCTGATAATTTTAGTGGCTAAGATTAAGCCTATTATACCTAAAAATATTTTTAATTTCAAAATTAAAAGTTTATCCGGGTTGACCCGAAACTTATAAATCAAACCCGAAAACGAACTCGAATTACTTCAGTTCGGGTTTGGGTTTTTCGGTTCGGATACGGGTTTTTTTATGTTAGGTTTCGGGTAAAAGTGACAACCCTAGATTAGAAGGAGAGCGTGCTTGCTTTACTATAAAGGACTCATATTTGTTTGTGGAGTCTCTTAAACCACTCCCATTAGGGGGAGTTTTGTTTCGTCGGTCGAACCATTTTATTTGATATTGGCGACTTGTTTGGTGAAGCAACTGTAGATTGTAGATCGAATATGGCCCACTAAATTATCATTTTATACTTGTTTTTTTTTTTGTCATTGATATATTGCCACTCCATTATCACTTTATTTTCGTCTTAAAAGACAAACTGTTTGGTTGAGTATATATTTTTATAACAAAGTTTATCATCTAAGAGCATTCTCAATGGGTTCTCCATCTACATCCTTAAAATTTAACCAAAAACCATAATTTCTTAAATTTATACATCATTTTTTAAAAACCTCCCCCAACCCATTCTCCATTTCTATCTTTATATTCTTTTTTTATTATTTATTTCTCTTTCTTCCATTTATATCTTAAACTATTAAGGAGAGAGTTGGAAATTGAGTGCTTTGACATTGCTCTAAATTTGGAGATCTATTGTAGCATTTTGTTAAAATTTGGAGATGAAGTTTGGAGATGGGGAATGGATTGGAGCCATTTTTTATATGTTTTCTTTAAATTTTAGAGATGGAGATAGAAATAGGGAACTGAAGAGGTAGGTCCCAGCAGAGCCCAGTTGGACCCGCAAGACTCACCTCAAAGAGGGACGTCTGCGCAGTTGAACCCGCAAGACTCACCTTCAATAGGGACGTCTGCGCAAAGGCTAAACTCGCAACTCACCTTGAAGAGAGACGTCTGCGCAGAAACCAACTGGATCCGCAGGACCCACCATGCTCAGAGACGTGACGTCCTTACGCGCAGTACGCAAGCTGTTCCCGCAGGAAAAGCCTCCCAATGGTCGACGTACTCCGCCTGTTCCCGCAGCAACGGATACTAGCCATCAGGGAAGGCTACCCGCGCAGCAAGGCTACACGCACAAGGCACTTAACTCTTAAATAATTCAGTAATGTCACCTGAAGAAGGAGTGAGCAAGCCGGGAATACTCCCGCCCAAAGCCGGGAAAACTCCCGCCCAAATGAGCCAGTCCGTACGCTACTGGAGGATCTTTTGTACTGTACCTGACGAGGTATGGACAAAAGATCTGACCAAAGCTGCGACAGCTCACTGACAACAGTACAACGAGCAGCATGCTCTATTACTTAATGTCACTATCAGCCGCTGCCTACTCACCAACCTGTCGTAGCACGTGCATAGCCTGCAGTTGGTGGAAAAGGAATAATACACAGCTGGCCTGGTCACTATCAGCCGCTGCCTACCCACCAACCACCAGCATGGCATGTGCGTAGCCCACAGTTGGCAGAACATGAATACTATTCAGCCGGCTGTACCTTCTTGGAAACCTACCTTCGGCTATAAATACTCCAACACCTTGGAACGGTATTATCATCTTATCATATCTTATATCTTCATATATTATCTGATATCTGCTCTAGTCATTCTCTTAATATACACTTATATTCAAGAGCAATCTAGTCTGATTCTCACGCCGGAGGGTGGTCACAAGGAGGTACCCCCCCTTCTCAGTGACGAGCTCACGGTGTCTGTTTTGCAGGTCATCAGAAGAACCATATTTGCCGGACCTAACCCTTGTGGGAAACATCTATTTAACCCCCAGATTATCCGTAATCTGCCCGGGGTCGATTAGTGTTTCTTCATTGGCGCCATCCGTGCATAAAAGCTAGAACTTAATTCTTTTTCAGTTTTTTCAAAACTTCTGGAAAGATGGTTAACGTTACTCTGGTCCCAAGGCCAGGGAGTAACCAAGAAACCCCGGTAACCACAACCCCAGCTACTGGGGGAACACCGGCGAGTACACACATTTTACGAACACTACCCCGGTTACCCAAGCCGGGGCAAGTGCAGTAAATTTTACGAACACTACCCCGGCTACCCAAGCCGGGGCAAGTGCAGTAAACAATCATCCCCTGGGATTCATTAATACCCAGGCGGAAAGACAACAGACGAGGCTCCCCCGCCAAACACTTGAACAAGTTAAAGCGTGGGCGGAAGCACGTCAGAGGGAATTCCAAGCTGAGTTGGATGAACGCTTACGTTCACTCCAACAGGCTGACGAATTCGGAAGCACTCGACAACAGCTCAACATGAGCAGTGAGTGCGAGTATTCGGACGATGATCGGGAGGAATCCGACACCGACGCAAACCCTCGCCATAGGGCGAAAGGGAAGCGTTAGGAAACAGACTTCCAACCGAGAAGGAATTTTGGAGAAACTTTCAAACCAAAAAACGCGGGTAGAAACCCACGTGACTTCTCCAAAGCTTTTAGACCAACTGTTGCAAATGCGGGAACGTCCAAGTTTGCAAGGGACATTGCGGAAGCAATCGCCCCGAAGAGTGCCAAGCAGATGCCCAACATCGGCACTTATGATGGTATATCCGACCCAGACGATCATTTGAACAGATTCATAGCTGGGGCAACCGTCAGCAATTGGACGGAACCCACGTGGCCTTATATGTTCCAGATGACGCTGGTTGGAGCGGCTAGAGCGTGGTTTGACCGTCTACCGGTCCACCACATCTACGATTGGGCAAACTTCCAACAGAAGTTCAGCCAACACTTCAGTCAACAAAGAAAGTACACTGAAGAGCAATGGACGATCCTGAACTGCATCCGAGAGGAAGATGAATCTTTGCTAGACTTCATCACTCGCTTCAACTCAAAGAAGCTGAGTCTGGGCGCTATTAGCGAAGATCTTGTTCGCGCTGCTTTCATCCAGGGCGCGAAAGATCCAGAGCTCATCCGCACCTTAACGGGTAAAGACGGCATGCCATCCACATGGGATGCCATCATGACAACAGCTAAACGCTTCGCGGAAACGGAAAAGCAACTGGGTAGAGATCTTCCCCAAAGCACAAACCTCTACACCCAGAAAACAAGAGAAAACAACGTCCTTACCGCCCGACTAAACAAAAAGAGGAAGCTAGGTATTTGGCAGTCAAGGGTAAACTTCGACACCTCATCCGGCTCGCACCCTCGGTTAGGCGGAAAGGACAACATGCAGTCGTCGAACCGGAACTCCAGATGGACGCCACTCACCAAAAGCGTCACCGAAATATTTGACACCGAGAGGCTCCCATGGCCAAAGGCTACAATAATCCGAGAGCGTCACAACGCTGATCAGTGCAAATTCTGTGACTTCCACAGGACAAGAGGCCACACCACCGAGGAATGCTTAGACTTGAAGGACACCGTCGAAGCATTTGTCAGAGATGGGACGCTCACGCACCTCGTGGCGTAATGAACGCTGAGCAGGCTAATGCGTGTAGAACCCCAGTTGGGGAAAAGACGGACGAAACTGCAGCTACAATGATGGAGACTACATACTGCGTAAACAACGAGATTCAGAACCAAGTGCATATCGGCTCGATGGCACTCCCATCCAAACAACATGGAAGGGAGCTCAATTACACAGTCTGCATGTAGATCAATTCCAAACTTGTAAAAGAAAAGGCCCAGAGCCACTTCTAATGGAAATGATTCTCCTTATCACATTGACGTTGATAATCTTACATTTATACTTATGAACTTTCCACATTGATATGCCGGTCTTCACCGCATACATAAGTGGGGAAGTAAGTCGTTGCGTGTGGAAGGCGGCAAAACCCGCATAAACACAAAAAACGGCCAACCTTCACGCAGGTCAGTTATAGGTAAAGTTGGGTCATCCCACTAAATGAAAGTGCCGGTCCTGCCCGCACAAATCATGATAGAGGAAACCGAACTAACCTATTGACAACCGCGCGTCGAACGGTTAACTTATTCAACACACTGATATGCCGGTATTCACCGCATAAATAAGTGTGAAAAGTCGTTGCGTGTGGACGGCGGCAAAACCCGCATAAACACAAAAAACGGCAAACCTTCACGCAGGTCAGTTATAGGTGAAGATCGGTCATCCCACTAAATGAAAGTGACGGTCCTACCCGCACAATCATGATAGAGGAAACCGAACTAACCTATTGACAACCGCGCGTCGAACGTTTAACTTATTCAAAACACTGATATGCCGGTATTCACCGCATAAATAAGTGTGAAAAGTCGTTGCGTGTGGACGGCGGCAAAACCCGCATAAACACAAAAAACGGCAAACCTTCACGCAGGTCAGTTATAGGTGAAGATCGGTCATCCCACTAAATGAAAGTGACGGTCCTACCCGCACAATCATGATAGAGGAAACTGAACACTAACCTATTGACAACCGCGCGTCGAACGGTTAACTTGTTCAAAACACTTGGAAATTTGCTAAGTTAAAGTATGCACGAGCGAATCATATATGGTTTATGCGGCAAAACAAGTGCCAAATTAAGCTATAATATGCATGAGCAAGTCATATAACGTCTATAAAGCAAGTCATCCAGTGAAAGTGGCGGTCCTACCCGCACAAAGATTTATACATTCCATAAAAATTCAAGTATTACAAGAATGGCCGGGTATCTACCCGCCTACAAGAGTGTAAATCTATACAAAAACATAAACCTATCCTAACAGTGGGAAGGGATCTAAAGGTTCAAGCTTCAGGACCACTCCCCCCAAACCCACTTGTACCCGCACCATCAGTTGGCTGTGGCGGTTCAAGGAAGGTCTTGAGAACGGTTAGCCCATCATCAGCAGCAGCAACTTCGTTCACCTTCTCCACCACTGGATGCGGGAAGGCAGCATACTGGTTCACTGCTTGGTCATAATCAGCTTCAGTATCTACATCGTACAGAGGGAAGTTGGAAGGCGGAATGCCTTGTTCAACAAACCCTAGACCAAGCAGGAAGCCAGCCTTTTCCCCATCCTCATGAGAAGCGTTGAGGGCTGCGCTCATAGCATCGTCATATGATGTGTCCGTGAAGACTCGATGCACAACCTACAAAACAAAAATACAAGTATCAAAACCTTTTCTAAGTATAAAGAAAAGCGTAAAGACATTATGAAGCTACACATACCTGCGACAACGCTTCTCGTAGAAGCCACTCCTTGGTAATCAGAGCTTCTTGGAGGGCAGCTTGAGCTTGGTTACGGGCGCGTTCGGCTTCATTTTTATTAAGGTTGGCAAGCAACACCTCCTTAGCAGCAGCCTCTTCAACGCCCTTCAGCTTACGCTCAGTATGGTCAAGCATACCCCTCTGATCCAAGATCTCTTGGAGCTTCTTGGCGTCTTCCATAGCCAAAGCATCATGAGCCTGCTGAAGCCTCTCTAATTTGGTTTTGAACTCCTCATTCTCAGTGCGTAGAGGCTCAGCAACAGCTTCAGCCTTGGTGGCCCTCTCAGTTGCGTTTCGTGCAGTTTCCTTAGCCAACCGAAGCTGTTCATTAACAGCTTGGGTAGCCTTGGAACGGGCTTCGAGACGGGCCTGAACTTCAACCTCGAGGGCCTTGAAGGCCTTCTCCTTCTCCGCAGCAACGGCGGAGAGTCTCCTGTTCTCCTCCCGGATAGCCGCGCCTGAGCTACTTCTTGGATACGAGCCGCCTTTAACTTGTCGTTTTCACGACAAAGCAACTCGACGCGCGGCTGCATCCGGGCAAGGAGAATCCGGAGCTCGTTTGTCAGCCTATCCTCCTGGTAGCTTGACATAGCTTCCCCAGCGCCCCACTTGGGGCGGCGTGGCGCACCCACTCGTCGCAGTCCACAGCCGTCCGAAGGGTTGTTCCTCGGCGGATGTTCCAACGTGGAACATACACTTCATTGGAATCCGACACTGTAAAAACAAAAAACAGTTAGGAAAAGATGATATAAAAAAAAAGAGGCCAAAATAACCCTACGCACCTGTAGGGTCGACAGCAGGCCGATAGCCACCAAACCCATCACCTGAACCTAACGGATATCCATCCAAGAGGTCAGGCAGATGGGAAGGAGGCAGAGATTGGCTAGACGCCCCAACCCCAAACATACCTGCTGAACCGGCCGGGGACAAGGTAGTCGCCGGCGCCGGAGGCACGGTCGAAGCCGCTGCGGTAGAGACCATCGGAGGTGAACTCACTGGAGGTGAACTCACAACCGTGGCCGCCGCTGCGGAAGAACCCGCAGAAAATATCACCGCCGGCTCAGTGAAGGATTCCGTGAAGATCGCACTGACAGCCGGCGGGGATGATGTTACAGTTGGAACAGTTGCCTCAATGGGATGAGCAACTGAACCAACACTTGAAACAGGCGCAGTCGCCTGGGTCATCGCCTCGGGTAGGTTGACCAAACCTACCGTCATGGGTCCAGAGGTGCTCCTCCCCGCACCACTTTGGAATGCAGTTGCATCCATGTCTGCATGAAGACAAGATAGTTAAATATAATGGCGGAAGGATATGCAGTTAAAGTAAATGAAAATTATACTTACGAGTTCTCTTTAGCTTGAAGATTCTGACAGGCGGGGACGAACCCAATGGAGCCGGCCTCTTCACGCCGCTCACCGTCGTCATCCTGGGCTGCTCAGAGGTGACAGCTGTCTCAACCTCTGGAACAGTGGTCTCACCACCACCAGGGTTCCCCGCCGCCTCCTCGCTCTCGGTCTCCGAGTCAGACCGGTTAACCTGATCGGCGGTGGAGGCAACCTTCGCCTTGCCATTCCCGCCAGCAGCCTTCTTCCTCCTCGCGAAGAAAGGACCATCTGCGGATTCTTCATCAGAAGATGACAAGATTAGAGGAATTCCAGCAGAGGTTTGAGCATGGAGAGGGTGGGGGTTAAAGAGTTCCTTACCTGGCCGCGTGGCACTCAAAATCTCATGGCCCGACGGGTAGACCTCCACAAACCGATCCGCCGTTTGCTCAAGGATGGGCAACTCATTCTCATCAAGAGCACGAGTACCCAGCCGAGCGGGACCACCAGCCTCCCGCGGATGCAGGAGCGATTGTAAGTCATTCCTCTATGAAACAAAAAAAGAAACAGTTAAAAGAAAAACCCTAAATCAGCAAGAGGATGTGAATCATACCGTAAGGGATAGAGTTCAAACCGTATTCGAGGACGATGGGAATCTGTGGCGCCTCCGCCCCAGCATCCTTCCACACCTGGCTCATCCCGAGCATCACCATCCCGGATTCCGCAAAGCGGTAAACCGGAGACTGGACCCGGGAAATCTTGGAGAACCATTCCGCCTCCTGGTAGTTGGAGGCGTGAAGGTTCGGGAGAGCTCTCCCGTTCTTGAATGTCATCGCTATGGGGACGACGCGAGCGGAGATATAGAAGAACTCCCGCTTCCAAGACCGAAGACTACGCTCGGTAGCGCAGATCTTCAAACCCTTGATCCGAGTGACCAAGGTATACCACCCCTGGATGCACCTCCAGGAATAGAAGGTCATCAGGCGGTCGACATGGGGCTCCACGCCCAGAATGAGGCACACCCATTCAAAATGGCGAATCTTCGCGATCGCCATTGGGTGTACCTCCGTCAGATGTACACCGTGTCTCTCCAAAACACGGTACACAAACTTCGTCAATGGGAACCTGAAATTCCCATAGACGAAGAATGCGGCATACACCCCTATCTTGCCCTTGGGGGCATCGTACACCGTCTGATGAGGCTTAGGAAACTCAGGCTCGAAAGGCTCGAGCATGAACTTCCTAACAATGTACTGGTACAGGTCGACGGTAAGAGCACACTGGCACTTACCAGCAGTACTCTTATCGTCCTTATCAGAAGTAGACGACGGATTCTCGGCATACACGTCAGACTCCTCGGCGGTAGCCTCAAGATCATGAACGGAAGACATGTTTTGGATGTGAAGAACGATTTCAGGAGAATGCTCGACGGAAAGGTTAGAGTATTCACCGGAAATCGTTTAGAAGAAGAAGAGTGAAGTGAAGGTGTGGATTAAGATGCACCCTCTCCCTCTTTTTATACTCATCGCAATGAATGCGATGAATTTAATGCGGAAGAGAGAGGAAAACGCTGGTGCAATGAAACTATGACACGTGGAAAAAGCAAGCTGGCAACAGCTGTTGACAGGACGCGCGCCGTAAACTTCGCGGCCACGCGCCCGAAAACTCGCGCCCACGCTCCTGAAAAAGCGTCTGGATTGACCATATACTGTCACGTCGCCATAACTTCCTGCACGTCCCGAAACTGTCAGAAGAAACCGTCGGACTACGCAACCGTCCCTTCAACAGTTTGGACCGTTCTTATCCTTTCACCAACTCTTAGAATTTCAAAAAGATTCAAAAGTAAGCGGGACTATACCCCTTACCTTGGCAACCAAGTAACTATAAGACAGGTGCGAGTACAGTGTTAAGGCAAAACCCTTCACATACTTAGCACCTGCAGGGAATTGAAGCCAAGAATACATCGGCAACCAAATAACTATAAGACGGGTGCGGGTACAGTGTCAAGGCAAACCCTTCACATACTTAGCACCCGCAGGGAATTGAAGCCAGGAATACCTTGGAAGTAAAGTAACTATAAGACGAGTGCGGGTAGAGTGTCAAGGCGAAACCCTTCACATACTTAGCACTCCGCAGGGAATTGAAACCAAGAAGGATCTTCTGGGCCATGCTTGCGGAAACGGGAATAACATCCCCGCATAGCGGGAACGTCGAGAACTAGATTGTTTGAAGCTCCAAGATGGAATTGGTTGTTTAACATAATTGATCACTATGTTCAAAACTACCAAAACCTCATGGAGAATCTACACAAGTGGAACTCAACGCTCCTGACTTGCGAGAAGGTTACAGACCTACCCGCATCATACCCAAAGATCAAGCAGAAAAGTCGGGAATTTCTGCACGTGACATTAGGACTTCCGCGGGAAGAATCCCCATGGAAAACCTTAAAACTAAACCCTTTTCAAAACCCTTTGCTTAAGTCCAAAAGTTCACCTCACTTTTAACAATTCATGAGAAGAACATTGGACTGGGGGGGACTTGAAGAGGTAGGTCCCAGCAGAGCCTAGTTGGACCCGCAAGACTCACCTCAAAGAGGGACGTCTGCGCAGTTGAACCCGCAAGACTCACCTTCAACAGGGACGTCTGTGCAAAGGCTAAACTCGCAACTTACCTTGAAGAGAGACGTCTGCGCAGAAACCAACTGGATCCGCAGGACCCACCATGCTCAGAGACGTGACGTCCTTACGCGCAGTACGCAAGCTGTTCCCGCAGGAAAAGCCTCCCAATAGTCGACGTACTCCGCCTGTTTCCGCAGCAACGGATACTAGCCATCAGGGAAGGCTACCAGCGCAGCAAGGCTACACGCACAAGACACTTAACTCTTAAATAATTCAGTAATGTCACCTGAAGAAGGAGTGAGCAAGCCGGAAATACTCCCGCTCAAAGCCGGGAAAACTCCCGCCCAAATGAGCCAGTCTGTACGCTACTGGAGGATCTTTTGTACTGTACCTGACGAGGTATGGACAAAAGATCTGACCAATGCTGCGACAGCTCACTGATAACAGTACAACGAGCAGCATGCTCTATTACTTAATGTCACTATCAGCCGCTGCCTACTCACCAACCTGTCGTAGCACGTGCATAGCCTGCAGTTGGTGGAAAAGGAATAGTACACAGCCGGCCTGGTTACTATCAGCCGCTGCCTACCCACCAACCACCAGCATGGCATGTGCGTAGCCCACAGTTGGCAGAACAGGAATACTATTCAGCCGGCTGTACCTTCTTGGAAACCTACCTTCGGCTATAAATACTCCAACACCTTGGAACGGTATTATCATCTTATCATATCTTATATCTTCATATATTATCTGATATCTGCTCTAGTCATTCTCTTAATATACACTTATATTCAAGAGCAATCTAGTCTGATTCTCACGCCGGAGGGTGGTCACAAGGAGGTACCCCCCCTTCTCAGTGACGAGCTCACGGTGTCTGTTTTGCAGGTCATCAGAAGAACCATCTTTGCCGGACCTAACCCTCGTGGGAAACATCTATTTAACCCCCAGATTATCCGTAATCTGCCCGGGGTTGATTAGTGTTTCTTCAGGAACCTAATAGGAATGCTCTAAAATACACAACTTACCCCAAAAAAAAACATAAACCACCCCCTAAAATTCATAACCTTTTTCTTTTTAATTTAAAGTGTAAATTTAACGCATTTCCATACCACTTCCATCACTTATAATTCTTTACTTTTAATCTGTTTTGATCTCTTGTTTTTTTACTATGGATAAAGTTTTTATTTCGACCTTGATGGTGCGGAAAATATTTTACCTTTTTATTAATTATATTGTTTAAGGCCTAATAAACCATCTATAAAAGTGGCATCTGATATAATATTATAGTTTTAGTGTCTAAATCAAATCCTACATACAATTCAATTTCACACTATGCCTACTCCTTATAGAAAAGGCGAAATTAATTAAAACAACCGAACTTCTTTGGAACCTTGATAATAATAATTTATATAAAGGGGTTCACCAAACGGGTACTTAAAAAGATTCTAGTTGCTTAAACCTATTAAACTATTAACAATTGATCAAAAAACTAATACGTTAAATTAATATAGAATACAATAAGAAAATGTATAAGATTGAAAGTTTGTGTTTGCGATCAATGACAGTCCAAGATAACACTTGCATTTTCTTTAATACAATTTACACATATATGCACAAAGACTTTGGTTCAACGACTATCGTGTTGAAAAAAGTTTTGTATGCCATTTGTTTGGTCTACACAAGATCACTAAATACAAACTTACACTCTTTCTAACAATTATTTGAACATGTTACTAGGTATGTGATTAATATAGATCTTTTAAGAGTTTTGGATTGGGTATGGACCATATGGTATTGGGTGATACCAGTATGGTTTCCTAAAACTAAAATCATTACTGTCTAGGAGAGTCGAAACCATATTATATAAATGTTTATTGTCAATTTCTTTATTTTTTAACTTTACAAAACTCAGAAAAATAAATGGATCGTTTTGTTCTGCGTGCTTTTACAATACACAACTCTTTTTATTATAGACGAAGTGTGCCTTTTATTCATTGAATTGTGAGTGTTAGAATCCAATTAGTGATTCTTTTAATGTGATTTTATGTTCTATCTCAATTCCCGTATCGATAATAAACACACAAACTAAATGAATAACTCTCGTTTATATTAATCAAAAAATCTAACTCAAAAAACTGATTACAAACCCTCAAACCCTAACTCGGTTTGACTCTTGATGAACCCTAACTCGGTTACACCAAACTCACACCACCTAATGTCTAACCATTACCCGGTTTATATAGACTAACCTAACTTGCTAGTCAAGACATTACCAAATATAATAAACCCTACTTCTTGGGTTGGGCCTTACACTTGAGCCAAACAACAATTGACCCAACAATCACCCCTCAATTGTTGTACCCGAGTCACCCGACTCACCCCCTAATTTCCTACTCGAAATTGGCGGGTCTTCAACTTCAAGCTTGTCATCATTCTCTTGATTCTCCCGAGGCTTTTCATGATCTCTTGCAATGTTCTTTCGGCTCCACTTGGCTAGAAGACACACTTGTTTCGTTTGATTATTAGACGCCTTCCCTTGGGTTTGAATCACTTTCTTGACCACGCGTTTAGTTTCTTGAACTCTCTTCTTTAGACTTTGAATTTTGGAACTTGGATCTTTGATTGGACTCTGACTCGTAACCGCTTGTCTTCTTTCAGTCCAATACTTTGAAGATCCCTACCTGCAAAATTCTTCATTCCAATGATAGCTCGTTTACCGGGACTTGTTATCTTGAGATTGATCTTGTACAATCGATTCTTGGTCCTTGTCACCTCCATCAAAAGCTTACCTATATCATCTTTAATGGTTAGCAAATCATGCTTCATGTGAATATCGCATCCACCTTCCGTTGCTTGACCAAGACTTATGATATTGCACTGTAAGCTCGGGATGTAGTAGACATCGGTCAACAAACGTTGCTCCCCCTTTTTTCCTTCATTTAAGACCAACCATTTTCCTCGAATATCAATACAAGATTCATCTCCGAACTTCACCGTTACCGTGACTTGTTCATTCATTTCATAAAAATAAGCTTTATTACCCGTTATGTGATTCGATGCTCCGTTGTCGAGATACCAAACATCTTTCTCCATCGGCTCGGTTTCGAAACGCTTTGGAATCACACCATCTTCATTCAGAAAAACCGTTTTCTGATCACCTTTTATCATAAATAAACTTGGATCAAAATCATCAATTTTGTTCAAATTAGATTTTTCCTTTTTCTTCATACGTTCCGGACACGTAGACGCAGAGTGACCGAACCCGTCACAACGGAAACACTGAACCTGTGACATATCCTTTCTTCTCCATTGACGATCCTTTCTTTGACCCGTATACCTTGACCCACGATGTTGACCATCTTGGTTGTCACAACCATCTTGATGTTCATCATCCCGATCTTGACCTCCGGTTTCACGGTCTTTTCCACGTCCCCGCGAACTCGGCCAACCCTTACCTCGGCTACCGGACTGATCATACGACTTCCCTTTGTAATTACTTTCCGACCGATTGAAAAGTAACTGACCTTGTGAATTTGAAGCGCGTTCTCTCCCTCGTAGACGTTCCTCGAACGCCTTAAGTCTTCCAACAACATCTTCAAATCTCATACTATCGAGATCAACCGTTTGCTCGATTGAGGCTACCAAGTTGAAGTATTTGTCTGGAACTGCGTTAAGTAACTTTTTCACCAAAACATCTTGCTCGAATACGTGACCAAGACCCGTTGGCTTTGAAACCATACCGGTTATTTTTCCCGCAAACTGATCAACAGTCTCGTCTTCCGCCATCTTGAGTTTTTCAAATTCACTTTTCAACGTCAATAGTCGAGCCTTTTGGACTCGCTCGTCCCCAACAAACTGTGCCTTCAAAGCCGCCCATATTTCTCGAGCATTCTTGTATTGAGAAACCTAAAGAAGAATATTACCTTCCATAACCTGGAACAAAAACGACCTTGCCGTTTTATTCTTCTTCGCATCAATAGCCGCACCCTCATTCGGTTGAACAACTTCCCATAACTCTTAATCATCTAAGATCGCTTCCACCACAATCGCCCATGTGATGTAATTAGTTCCGTTCAACTTTGGAACCTGCAACGATATCCCCCCACTCGCTTTGGGTTGAATTATCGACTCTTCTTTGTCACCTGCCATTGACGTTGTCGAATACCCTTGCTCCACTTCGTTGGAACAAATACGAACAACTTAGTGCTGAACAATTTTTTAGAACCGAACCCGTTTACTCGCAAAATCCCGATCACGAATACCTCTCGAAAACCGACTTACGTGCAGATAGCTTTACTTCACTAAAAATTACTTAAATAAAGGTTATTGTTTTTTTCTTTTTTCTTCGTATCCAAAAATCACCAATTGACTAAAAAAAATACTTAATCTTGCGACCTGGATAAACAAAAAGAGAAAACCCTTTTTTTTCTTATTTAACTTCAAAACAACCAGGTTGTCTTCTTCGTCCGGACAAAAAACGAAACAAAGCAACACGCCTGAAATCTTAAACCTTCCTTGTTCTCGTTTCGATCGTACAACCACAAACCAAACTTGGTTACGGCTAACCTACAACTCTGATCAGAACTTGTTTCCGCGTTTGCTGCCGCACCGACAACCTACTCGTTACACCGTTGTAACTATACCACGCCGCTACTCCGACGTATCAGTACGAACCCAACTTGGTTCCGCGATTGATTGCTCCTCTCAAGCCACCAATCGCCGCTAACCGATTATCGATTTCTTGAACTTGGTTCTGATACCAATTCAAGTCCCGTATCGATAATCAACACACAAACTAAACGAATAACTCTCGTTTATATTAATCAGAAAATCTAACTCAAAAAACTGATTACAAACCCTCAAACCCTAACTCGGTTTGACTCTTGATGAACCCTAACTCGGTTACACCAAACTCACACCACCTAATGTCTAACCATTACCCGGTTTATATAGACTAACCTAACTTGCTAGTCAAGACATTACCAAATATAATAAACCCTACTTCTTAGGTTGAGCCTTACACTTGAGCCAAACAACAATTGACCCAACACTATCATGTTTGACAACCACCAACCATCAACTTCACAACGTCTCGCCAGCCATTTCGATTAGCCAAATCGAAATGACAGAAAAGGTTCACTTGATAAAAAATCTCTATATTCATCACCACACACAAATTCCATCTAACCAAAACCTTCCCCACCCTGCACATGTTGTGTATTATCGACCCGCATCCTATCCTGTCCACCAAATCAAAACATAGACATAACACCTTCATCTTCGCCATCACATACCTATTTTACACATTAATACAACAACGTTAGTGTCCTCACGGGAGTTTTTCTCTTTGGTGATCCGACTATTCATGAGAATAAGTATATTTCGATAGAAACTGTATAAAATAGGGAGTAGTAAATGTGTGTATTAACTAGTAGTATATCTTCTCCTACCACTACGTTTGTTTTGTAATACACCTTTTGTGAGAACAAATCAAACGTCATATAAGATGTACCATCACTCTTTTTTTCTTCCACGTGTCAATGACTCTTAGTTACATTCAAGAACATTTTCACCATTGGTGGGATCTTGCATAATACGACGCGAATATAAACATATCGCATTATATTTCTCTCTATTGCGTACACATCACATATGTTAATAAAATCATAATTGAGAGGGAGATAAATATAATGCATATGACCATATTTGCGTCACGTACTTTGATCGTCAAACGATGTTGCTTGACACCTTTACAATTATTATCTCTAACGTGTATGTTTACATATTATATATTTGATATACTATTGAGAATTATACCCCATTCACTAAGGCTACGGTCGTTTCATAGTTAAGTCACCACATTCTTCTCTCTTGCAATAGTTTTCACTCTCTCTCTTTGCTTACTACAACCGACACAGCACTAGGAACGTTATTTTAGTGATGCTTTTTTGTAGAAGTGTCAATTTAATTTTTAAACAAGTTTAAATTAAACAATTTTAGGTGAAATGCTCCTAGACAAATGACCAAATATACTGTTTAACAATTTTGTCATATATATACATTCATCATTCATGTAAAGTTCATCAAACTTTTGTTATTGCTCCTCTTTCACTTCATCATGACCAAAATAACACACGAGTGGCCAAATACATTTTATTTTATAATTCATTTATTACACTTGTCAAAAATCACACTTTTATTTTGATCATAAGGTAGCAACCAGCCATGATGGGTTAAAAAATTACATATATACCATATTCTCGTGACGAGGTTGTTGATTCATTACTAAACAAATGTGTATTAACAATAGATAGTTACCTAGACCGGCGAATCAAATTCATCAATATATTCCGATGAATTACATTAAATTGGAAAAACAACAAAGAAGATTACAATAACCTAGAATTTATCAGTATGGTGGAAACCATTGTCAGTGAAGAATCTATCAGTAATTAAGAACTGAATTTTCGATAAGATTCTCACTCAGACTTTTCAAGCAATTGTTGGAGAGTTTATCGGTAATTCATCGATAATTAGCTGTTGGCAATGTCTATAATTATTCATTGATAATTATGTTGGGTTAATCTTGACTGGTCAAACCGGGTCGGATACGGGTCAGCAAGAAATTCAAGTTTAAAGGGTCAAGTGTTTAGGAAGTTATTTATTTAGTCACATGTTTGTTATGTTAAAATAGTGGGTTAAAGTAGTGGGTCATGTTTTCAGTTTTTAGTCGTGGGCTATTCAACACGTTTATGCTACGTGTGTGTATGAATGGGCCTATCGGTAACCACTTTCAGAAAATTGTTGACAAGTGGAACTGTCATTGATACTCTTTGTAGGGATGAGCAGTTTTCTGTCGAGCACCGGTAGCATATTAAACCAAAACCACATGTACTGGTACCATTATTCGTTTTTCATATTTTTGGTCTTGATACATTCGGTTTTGCTATCTTCAATGATTCCAATACCGATGAAGCAACAAATCAGTATGACATTCGGTTCATACTTTCCACTCGTTTTTTATATCAGTATCTTTCGACACGATACCAATACCATATGATCTCATCCTACTCATTTGTTTAGTGGTGATCATCAATGAAGTTATCCTTATAGTTGTTTAGATATTAGCACAATGTTTACTAATGAATAACAAGGGTGTTTGAATGTACAACCGTAAAACTGTCAAATCAGTAAATTTATCATACATGAGTTAACAACAATGTTATCATAACCGAATTGTTTTCAAAAATGTTATTGTCAGACCAATTTCAAAACAAATAATCGTCGTAAATAATTAAAATAAGTTAAACATATAAATAAATAACGTTATTTTAAAGAATACATAAAAAAAACTTTATTTTTGCGTGGATTTACAGCATTAATAAAGTCTATATACAACCTTAAATAAAAAAGATATTTTGAGAACGTGTCAGCTTAACACCCCATGGTTTCATACACAAAGAATATAAATAATTGGGTTGGTTTTGGAAACTCTTGCAAAGAGACTAGAGAAGTAACGTGAATAGCATGTAAAGGAGAGTTTTCAATATAGTTTTATAAAGGTTAAGAACTTCATCCGTGACTAAATAGTACAGAATTAAAATATAACTTACTCCAACTAAAACAACCCTTGTTTAATCAGGGGCGGATCTATAGTAGAAGTGGGTGGTTCCGCGGAACCACTCGAGTTCGAAATAATAGTCTAATTATATATAGAAAATATAAAAGGAACCACCTTATAAATAGGAAAGGAACCACTACATAAAAGTTTGAAGTGCTGGTTCAGCCGGTATGGTGTTTGTTTGGTTACCTTAAGGTCGCAGGTTCCATTCTTGTTGAAGGATAGATTTATTTTTATTTTTTTTTACCAACTTACCTTATGGGTTTTATTAAAACACTAAGACCACAACAACAAATTTGGCGCCTCTTCAGTTTTCCCTGGCCTCTCTTCAAACACAGACAGCCTATCTCCCCTGACCCCTCGTCCCCGTTCAGCCGTTCTCTTCTTCCGACTTTGAAGGTATGTTTGATCTTCCATGTTCTTTCCCAATTCCCATCGATATGTTGAAATAATTTTTGGGATTTTTGCTTTCTTCTATTGTCTTATATGGTCTAGGTTGTGTTAATAAGTGGTTTGGTTGTTTAACTCTCACATTCAGCTCTCAAATCTTTCTAATTTGGTGGTAGAATGAGATGAATAAATGTTTTTTTATTGTAACAATTATGCTTACAAGGTGTTCGATGAAATGCTTCTTAGAAAGTTTTCTATAAAATGATCATCCATTTGTTAAATTGTTGCTTTAGTTTTAATTGTTCTTGACTTCTTGTTAATTGTTTTTGATTGTTACTTTAGTTTTAATTAGTTAGATTGTTGGTTTTAATTTCTTAGTTTGTTAGAATTTGTTAGTTTCTTATAGTTTTTAATTTGTTAGTTTGTAATTGTTGATTTGTAGGTATTTTGAATATTAAGAGATATTTACAAAGTGAACCATCGAACCTTGGATCATCAATTTCAAGTAGTAAACCGTCAAAAATAATTTTTGATGATCTTTCATGGGATCCTTTCGAAAGGCAAACCATTTCATCTTATCAGCGAAGTCAAAAAGATGAAATTAGACGGGCATATCTACTTAGAGGTACGTGTCAACAAACCGGGCATGATTTACCTCTAACCAATTTAGTTGGTAAATTAAGACACTTTAATGACGGTATCTTTTTTATTATTTTATCGTATTTTTATTATGTAATGAGCTTTGGCCGAATCATCGAACCGACCCGGAATTTTTTATACCCGACCGACTCTATGAAATTTAAGCATATAAAAGTAGTGCACCACCTAAAAAAAATTCCTAGATCCGCCACTGTGTTTAATTATACCTGAATACTTCCACATTTACTTGAATTCATTGAACCACCACCAACCATTTGTTGTCATTAACTACACCACCCACAGTCTTTTGAGTTGTGCTTTGAGGCCCCTCATGTTTCAGCCTTGTACACTTTTAACCACACTACTTAGAAATAGTGTCAACAATGGCCCCTCTTTTATTCATTCTTATTTGTGATCCTCATGTGCATACTGTCCCAAGCATGCAACCAATATCGGCTCTATAGTACATTTTCGTTTTATTTGCATTTAATTCATCAACAAGGCTTCTAGCTTGAATGACACAATATTCGTGTAAACGTCCCGTCATATACGCGTGTCATTTTGCCTTGATTCACACTTTTTTGGTTTGTGTAGTATTTCTTGACTCGACCAGCCAACTTGCAAATACATTTCGTTTAATGCCCATACTTTATTTGCTATCCAAGCACGTATCAAATTTATTTAATAAAATTTTGATGATAATTTATATATACAAGAGAGTTGTCCATGTGATATGGTGGAGAACAAGTACATTGGTAATCACGTAACACATTTTTTTTAATTAAAAAAATATAGAAATAGCATACTCAAATTGAAAAACTAATGCTCATGTTTAAAAGAAGAAGTTTGTTTTAGAGTGCAACTAGAAAAAAAATATGGATAAAAATGTGGGAGCAATAGTATAAATATCATTTAACCGATCAAAACTTGATAAAGATGACTGAATAAAATTGTAACTAATCTTTAAATAATCAAAAAAGTTGGTGGAAGATTACGATAGAACACAAATTTTCCTTTGAAATGCTAACCACGTGAATTAAGTGTTGTCTGATAAACAATAATAGTTGTATTACTTAAAATTTAAAAATGACGTTTTGATATATATGCATTATAAATAGTATAGATATATTAAACCGAATTACTCTAGTTAGATAGCTCATGTGCTTTCAAATTGGATTGGAACCATAGTAGTTCTTGCACATTAACTATTGAGAACTGAAACCGTTCAACATATATATCATATATATATACTACATTTAATTCGAAAAGAATAGATATTGACGTGTAAACCTTTATTCAAAAATACTAGAATATCGTATGGTTGACATGTATCATCATGTTTTAAAACTTTATTAAAAAATAAATAAATTATATAACTTATGGAAGAGGTAATATAACTATATATATATGTCCCCACTACCATTAGCTCCTCTCTACCACTATATATTATCATATATAGTGACCGAATTTAATTCATCTCGATCACTCTCATTCTTAATTTATTCATTCCTGCAAAAAGAATGTATGATTAATATTAATGGTGATCCATTAAATGATCGATCTCTAATCCGTTTAATATATTCAATCCTACAAATACTGATCATCATCTTATAATTTATCCAAACACTATTTTCTCGTTAAAAAACCATCTCCCGAAGATTCAGGAGTTAACCCTAGCTAATCACTTCAATTCAAACAACACGTTGCTTTTGACTGAACCCTTTTCTTCGAATCTCACACAATATCAACCACTCATATTAATCCATAATCCATTATATAATATTATTATCTATAGATATCATATACAAATTATTATTATGGCTAATTGTAAGGGAATTTCAAGGCAAAATGGCTAATGATCCTCACTTTAGCCATGACCACGCACGCCTCTAAACGTTGCGTGTGGGTTCGCGGTCCGGTTATCATTGGGGCAGGACCCTCGGGGCTAGCGGCAGCTGCTTGTTTGAAGGATAAAGGGGTTCCTAGTATCGTATTGGAGCGGTCGAATTGTATTGCATCGCTTTGGCGATACAAGACGTATGATCGGCTTCGGTTGCATCTTCCGAAGAAGTTTTGTGAGCTTCCCATGATGCCTTTCCCCGAGGATTACCCGATGTCCAAGAAACAATTTGTGGATTATTTGGAGAATTACGCGGAACAATTTGGGATAAAGCCGGTTTTCGAGCAGGGCGGTGGAGAGTGCGGAGTATGATGAGTGTTTAGGGTTGTGGAGAGTGAGGAGTGTGGGGATAAAGGGTGAAGAGATGGAGTATGTTTGTAGATGGTTGGTGGTGGCTACCGGAGAGAATGCGGAGGCGGTCGTGCCGGAGATTAAAGGGATTAAGGATTTTAAGGGTGAGGTGAAACATACCTCGGAGTATAAGAATGGGAATGAGTTTAGTGGCAAGAAAGTGTTGGTCGTAGGTTGTGGGAATTCTGGGATGGAAGTGTGTTTAGATCTATGTAACCATAATGCTCATCCTTCTCTTATTGTTAGAGATTCTGTAAGTTCTTGTTCTTCTATACTTTTATTATTATGATCAGATTATTATTTGTGGGGAAGGTTAACGTACAAATGAAACTAACGTGCTAAACGTGAGAATCAAGTAAAATAATTATATATACAAGTAGAGTAATTATGTAATTACATCATAGTGTAATTATTATAGAGTAATTACATAATTACTCTACTTGATTCTTACGTTTAACACGTTAATTTCATTTGTATTTGATCCAAACGCATTATTTGTTATATCTGTTTATAATATAACACTAATAATAACAATATTTAATATTTAAGTTATTATCATTGTTACTATTATTGGTAGACAATTAACTAATGATAGATTGATATAGTTTTAACTTGGTGTAACTTTACTATGGTTATGATAGTTATATTATGGATTATTAGGGAAATGATTTGAATTATTAAGGTAAAAAAGTTAACCTAACTGTTAATGGTTATCACTTTAAGCTATTTAATTAATCTAAAATTTGTTACTACCTAAAAAGTATTAATTAATTTAAGTTGAAGCTAATGATCAATGTTGGAAATATAGTTAGGATGGATTTGGTCAAATTTCTGTAGATTGTATGCTTATAACTTTATACCAACTTTTTGCGCATTAATGTAAACATTATACCTTAACAAATCTGGTATTCATGAAATATAAAATAATTAGTAAAACCGAACCTGCTTTGTTTTTGTCGAAAATGACATCTTATACCTACCTTGATCTTTATCATACAAAATATGTTCTTAAATATCATACTCTCTCTCTAGCAAACAGCACACACATACACTAGCTATACAAAATAATACCAAATATTTTGTAATGAGTGAAAAGTTAAGTAAAATCGCCACTTTCTTGGAACTCACTAGCATGCGAGCAAATAGCATAAGAGTGTACTGTATTCATAAAAAAACCATAAACAATTTGGGAAAAACAAAATAAAGGTAAAATAAAGAAAATTAATTATAGTTACATGAGTGTTTCTTTACTGTAAAGGTCCCTTTAGCATATAGTGTCCTTGGCCCTCAATGATAGTGAAGCTACTACACAAGATCAAAAAGTGCTCTCACACTTATAAAAAAAGATCACACTTTATTTATCATTATCATTTTTTTTTTCAAATTAAACAAAAATTATAACTGACATTGATATATTGGAAATTAGGTCCATGTCCTACCACGGGAGATGTTCGGAAGATCGACTTTCGGGTTGTCCATGTGGTTGCTCAAGTGGCTACCTATCAGACTCGTTGATCGCTTTCTATTGATCATGTCGTGGCTGATTTTTGGAAACACAGCAAGTTTTGGGCTCGACCGTCCCAAAGTAGGACCCCTTGAACTAAAAAACAAGACGGGAAAAACACCGGTTTTGGATGTGGGAACCCTAGCCAAGATTAAAAGTGGAGACATCAAGGTAAACCAAGCTACTATATGAATCCATTATACACTTTTGTGCTACTTTTGGTTCTTTTCATTTCCTTAAACATGTTCACATTTCTAGCTTTATGCTTTTCTTCTACTTTGGACTTTCACTTATTTCTAATGTGGAATAACTAAATTAAATGCAATTTCAGTTATATAACTTTTGTCCATCTGGAATAACTAAATTAAATGTATACTTAACATTTTGTGTTTACTTTACCTTTCCTTTTTACTATAATTATATGTGAAAGAATCTCTATAAATTTCAGATATCAAAGATTTTATCGAGTTTTATAAGTTTTATAAATATGTGTAGATCCAAATATTTGAAGAATTTGTATGTCATAGATTGTAGCATATGTGGTCAAAAAGAACCCAAATAGTAACAAATTTTTTCTAGCATTGATTTGAATATACAAGACTAACTTATTTGAAAGAATTGAAAATATTATCCGTGTAATTAATTTGAATTTTCACTTGTATAGATACATCCAAGCATTCAAAGTGTTGGAAATCATAGTGTACATTTTGTGAATGGAAGAGTAGAGAAATTTGATGCAATCATTTTACTAACAGGATACCGAAGTAATACTCCATCTTGGCTAAAGGTACTATATCATGCTCATTCTCTTTATCCCATTCCTAATTTATTTCCAATCAATCTAAAACTAACTATATTTGTCTATAGGAGAACCAAATGTTCTCGGAAAAAGATGGGATGCCTCGGGAAACATTTCCTCAAGGTTGGAGAGGCGAATATGGGCTATACGCGGTAGGGTTCACTAGGCGTGGCTTATTTGGTTCATCCATGGATGCAAGGCGAGTATCAGAAGACATAGGAAAGTCATGGAAAGCAGAAGCCAAACATCTTTCCATGACCATTGGGCGATCTTTCGCACTACAACGCTAGTTTTTTTTCTTCTTACCATGAAGGGGCAAGTTTCTTTTAACTACAACAGATTTTTGACACTGAAATCAACCAAAAAGTAGGTCATCCAATTGTAGAAAAGTGAGGAGGAATTGTGGTGGAACTACTTCTAGCTAGCAAGCAATTAGGGTATTTTATTTATGTTGATTTGGGGAAGGGACCTCTATCTTGATCTAGGGTAGCGTACGTATACACATCTTGTACATTGCCATAACATTAACTCCTTTGACATAGAGAGGGATAGGGGTAAAGATAGAAGGGTTGGATATGTTTTTTTATTTGTATATTTTTTTTGTATTCAATTTACTTTCTTAAGAGATTGATTAGTTATAGTGTTTCTATTATTAATTATTATTATTATTATTATTATTATTATTATTAGGATTGTTATTTGACAATAACTTCTAGCGATCTAATAAATATAACTTCTTTTCCATCCTAAAAATGTATATATGATATAGGGATGGACGTTTTCGGTACCGCTACTGTCCCGTCCTGTATTTCCCGAATTATGCACGAAATACCGGTACCGTATTGGTACCCGAACCAAACATATCAGTACCAATACCAAATATTTTGAATTTTTGGGATTCAGATTTTCGGATTTGTACCGATACCATCCCGAGCTCATCCATAATCTAACATCTATAAAAGAGGGAAAAATGTTGTAATTGTTTGATTAAGGGTGCAAGAGGTGCAACCCTAAAGGTACCAAAACTACTATATGCTCTAACCAAGTATGCACTTATATGCTCTAACTAAGCATGTACTGTCATCTCATTTTTACCATGAACTACCCCTAAGGGATAATTACACATAGCTGAACTATCCTAAATGATTTTAAGTTTTAATAATAAATTAAAAATCAATAAAAACTTTCATTAAAAATTACATAATTCGAAATAAAAAACAAAAACATTATAAAAACAAATATAAAAGTCACAAGGCAAACCGTACATTTTCCGCTATCTCACATTCGTTTAAGAATTAAATTCAATAGTGTACCAGTCAGACCTTTGTGTGGCTCCCTATACGTATTCATGTCGTGGTTAAATTGTTGTTGTGACACCACCACCACTCGTTGGTCCTCCACCGCCGCCCGTTGCTCGTCTATTAAGCGCAAAGCTTTCTCTCCTTGTGTTGTGCTCTCCTCAATGATGTTTTGCTTGATGACTCGACTTTCATCTTTGTTTTTTGAGTTGGTCTTGAAAACGCAAGATAATCATAGAGGTCTGACATATGAGAAGTGAAAGCATATTCGGGTGAACTCGGTGTATATATAGTTGTCGACTTCTAATGGCCGTCTTCTTTTGTCTGAGTGAGTATCAGATAATTCACCCATTAGTGTGACTTGAAGCCATTTATCAGGCTTTCTCATAGCCTCTTATTTTGTTACATGTTTAAAACCACCCTTATTTGTTTTGTTTTGGAATTCATTCGTAGCAGTTACATCACTTGAAGATCATTGCATCAACTTTTTCTCAAATTCTCACACAATCCTATATAGTTAAAAAAAATTAAGATTAATACAATAGTAAAAAACAAATAAACTTAGCTAGTATATCAAAATTAAAAAAAAAGGTTTTACTGCTTGTTGATATAATCCGTTAAAAATGTAATCTTTGTATGCATTAGAGTCTATTTTGAATTGAGTTGATGCAGGTTCGTTCGCTTCCGCCTACGAGTTGTTTGTAATGCTCAAGGATTCTATTTCAAAAACTATCGTGTTTTTGTTGGCTTCCTACCTTTTTATCTTTCGGAATATGAATCCATGCTTTCGCCAACGCTACCTCTTGATTGGTTGTCCATGGTACATATGTCATCCGACCTTGAATTTTTTTGGTTGGTTGGGTTACTTCTCTTACGTTTCTTGAACTTCAATTTCATCATTGTCCTCTTCATCATCACATAAATTATATTTTTCAAATTGAAGTTGATAGTAGACTTGCGTTTCCAGGACTTCTTCATCTTCCTCGTTATCGTCATACAATGGGAGCGGTTGGTCTTTAGTGTCTTGAGGGGGCCTATAAGCCGGACTTCTCATTAAAAACGAATTGAGCGCCATTTGATCGTCCGTATGGTAGTATGACCCGAGTGAATTAGAATAGAATGTCTTACAAACATTGGTGGTTGGCTATAAAACATAGGTTAGTAGCCTTGTGATTGTTAACTAGAACTGAATACTACCGAAATAGAACTGACATTGTTGCTACAACAAAGATAAGACCAATGATAGTGAATGAACTCGTTAGGCTAACAAGCTTCAAGGGTTCAGGTTAACCTAACGCAGGCCGTGGTGTCCCTCTACATTTGCAAAACGTAGAAGGAGGTTCACTAGTTAGTTGTTTGTTGTTATAGCTCACCGAAGATCAAGAACCGTGATGTTTGGAATCGGTTTTAGAATGATGTTCTTGGTGAAGCTATGAAGTTATTGAAGTAAGAAAGAAATAAGCTAAGAGCATATTTCTCAAGGAAGAAGAGAAGATTAGGGAGATGGTGTTATCTGCCCAAATCTGTTGTGTTTATGTTTATGGCTAAGTCTCTCTGATATAGGAGAAGAGACTTAAGCCTTTCGTCCAATTGTAACTAATCTAGTTCCCCTCCAGTTTGCTTAGAGAGTTGATCTTTATGGGCGGGAAGCTTTGGACCGCTGGTCCATAGTTAAAATAATATTACTTTATCTGAGCATGTCCTTTGTTCAGAGGGAACAAGGATGTGAACAGTGATGTGACATCGTACTGTAGCACGTGGGTACTTGTTTACATAAGTTTGGGCGGGAAACGAAGCTTTTAACCTTTTAACCCTTTTAGCGTTAATGTGTTCCAGCCATTTTATTATTTCCTTGGGCTACCCCTATCATCAGCCCCCCAAGTCAGAGGTGTTTGAGGAGTATGCTCAAGGGCTTCTGACTTTTGCACACATTTTGTTTATTGCTTAAAGGCTTCAAGGCTTGTAGGCTTCGAAGCTTTGTTCAGTTTTGGTTGTTTTTTGAATTATTGATGTGACAGTTGATGTGATTGTAACTGTCAGATTACGGTTTCCAATAACTGTTTTTCATTAATAGTTATCAATGGGATAACTATTCACTTTCTTCCAGATTTATTTAACAATTTCCACCATAAACACTTTCAAGTTTCATTCAATCCATTACCAGGTTAGTTTCGATCATTCCTTCTTCTTCAAAGTTATGGTTGCCAAAAAGGATCATTCGATCAGTTTTTCCAGATTAACCCAGGAAGAGGTTGAATCGTTTTGTATTGAGTGGGGAATAGGGTTAAAGTATAAACCGATTGCTCCGCCGGTCGATTCTTCCATCGATCGTTGTCCGGCGGGTTTTATCGCTCTATATTGCAGTCATTTCGAATTTTCTAACCTCCGACACCCTTTTTCGGTTTTTGTTCTTAATGTTTTGGAGTATTATCGTATATCATTTGGCCAAATCCATCTGTTAGGACTCGCTAGGGTTTTGCACTTTGAAGTTTTGTGTAGAGCCCTAGGTTATGACCCTTCGCTGTTGAATTTTCGCCGTTTCTTTCACTTAGTGAAAAATGGTGATTGGTACACGTTCGAACATACCAAGGTTGATATATGTTTGGTTTCCTCAGCGGTTACGACCCTCGGTTCTTGGAATGACTGGTTTTTCTTTGTTTCTGATTCTATCCTTCCGTTTAAACCCGTTTGGAGACAACCCGAAGCCGTTCTAAATGAACCAGAACCGGCCGAATCTGAGTTAAAAGAAGCCTTTTTGAAATCCATTAGAACATGTCCTTCGCGTCTTCGCCCTCTCCCCGAACATCTTCTTCTGTTATTAGGAATTAGCAAATTTTAGGATAAGCCTAATCGGGATCCCGTGCTCATGAGGGATAATAAGGGTATGCGCTTGTTTATCCCGTATTTGGCTTACCTTGTTGATATATTTGTTGATGGATTTCTTTTGTGTTTGCAGTCATGTCTGCTTTGGACTTCTTAAAGAGTGACGATACTTCCGACGTTGCTTTTACTGATGCTGCAGCCGTTGTTGGGGAGGATTCGGTTATTCGAGGGAAAGAGGGTCGATTTGAGGATGCTGAGTATGCTGGGTTTGCAAATGTTAAAGGGTTCACCAAGACTGCTGTTCCAAAATCTTCCACTCGTCGTTCCACACGTCGTTTGTTAAAGTCTGTTGCCGCCTCATCCTCTCATGAGCCAGTTGAGGTTAGTGATGATATTCAGGTTTCTGAAGACCAAGGCCCAACTATGGAGGCTGAGAAGGAACAGGGGTTGGTGGTTTCTAAGAAGAAGAAGTCGACTGGCAAGAAGGTTCAGATGCCAGTCGTTCAAGGGTTGGACGGGAATGCAGTTTATGTGCCAGGATGGAGTGTCAAGGTTGGGGATAGTTTCAAGGATCCCGAGGTTTGTGCCGATGCATTGGCTCATTTTTCTCATCCGGGGGTTCGTGATACTATCTCCAAGATGGAAGATGAATCCCTGTTGTCTAGGTTGATTTTGAACTCTTGTAACTTTTCTGCCCTTTTGGCAGAAGGTGTTACTCGGTTTCGCACGGGGATGGAGGAGTATGAGGAGTTCATGAAGTCGAAGGAGAAGATGAAGGCCTCTAATGCGGTTATGAAGAAAGAAGTTGAAGGTTATTCAGAGAAGGAGAAAGTGCATGTGAAAAAGATTGAAGAGTTGGCTCGTGGCCATGAGATTGAGATGGCAGGGTTGAAGAAAGCCATGGAGGCTGATAGGGCCAAGTTGGATGCTGACCGTGAAGCCTTTGAGGCGCAGAGGAGAGCCTTCGAGATGGAGAAGAAAGGCTTGAAGGCTTCAGTTACTCAGACTTCTGATGACAACAAGTGGTTAATTGAGCATGGGTTCAGCAAGTTGTATCTTACATGCTTCATTCTAAAGAGTTTAACTCGGTGCTGGGTGATGTTTACACGAAGCTGCTAGGTCATGGGAAGCATTTGGATTTCATTGCAGGCTTCCATCATCACGAAACTGGTCAACCTATGGAGCCGCCCCCCTTGTTCAACCCTGAAGCCTACAAGCTTTTTACTGGTTCAGTTCATGCGATGGAAAGGCTCACTTACCCTTATGTGGGTGCGGTTTCATCATGCTATGGTAAGCCACTTTCAGTTTTGCAGGATTCGAAACCAGCCGGCCTTGATGAGAAGGTTGCCAAAGAGGTGATTGAGTATTTGTCGAAAAAACTTTCCCGTTCTGGTGATAGTGAAGAGACTTTATCTAGGGAAAGCGACGGGTCTCATGTGGCAAGCCTCGAAGGCTCGGCTGTTGCTGATGTTGTCCCGCAAGTCAAGAAGTTCAAGAAGGCTAAGGGTGGTAAGGCTAGTACCTCAAAGCCTGTTCCTGATGTTTAAACACTTTATTCGTAGCTTTCTTAGAACTTTAAAACAATGTTATGTAATCTTTAAACAATGTAGGTTTGGCATGGAACTCTTAAAGTTTCTGCCTTGTGGTTGTGTTTGGCATTTTTGGCCCTTTGAACATTTTCTTGGGAATCCTTGTGATTTCCTTGTTTTAGCTTTAATTGGCTTATTATGTATGAATGCTTGTTTAGCTATGGCCTTGTAATGGCCTTGTTTATGAACTGTGATGTTCTGTGTATTTTGGTTGCTTGTCTTGTTAGTTTGATGTGATTTTAGCTAACTTTCCTTAAGAAGTTTTAGTGCTGCAGTCACTTTTAGCTTCAAGGCTTCATTAGGTAAAAAGCACATGTGGCTATCCTTTGTATCACTACTTAGTGTATGTTTTTGTTTTCTTAAACTGTTTTGAAGTTTAAGGAACGAATTGGTGTAGGCTGTTCAAACCTGTCTATGAGACAAGTTTTGGTTGAAAAAGTTTTCTAAGTCTCATGGAGTCGAATTGATATAGGTACTCATCCCTTATATAGGTCCATTTAACCCTTGAACCTATTGAGCGATGTGGCCTGGGATCTCATCCCCTTACATGGACCTTGCCATGGAGTTTCTTGCTAGGTTCTCAACCTGATTATAGGATAGTAAAGACAAGTTATGACAAAAAGTTTATCATTCATTCAAGAGGTTGTTGTTTCACAAAAAGGAGAATTGTACATCTCTTGAAATATATTTTTACATTTTGATTAGGCATGGAACCTTTTAAGGGTTTTGCCGTTCCAGTGTCTTGGAAGCCTTTTGCCTTCTGCGTCGGCCACCTTGTAGGATCCACCCTTGTGGGCTTCGAGGATTGTGTATGGTCCTTCCTACTTTGGGCCAAGTTTTCCTTGATTTTCTTTTTTGCAGGCCTCGTTGTTTTGGAGTACAAGGTCTCCAGGCTTGAAGCGTTCATGCTTCACTCTTGCATTGTAATAAGCTTCCATTTTTTGCTTGTATTTGGTCTATTGAATTGCGGCTTGATCACGAATTTCTTCAAGGAGTTGCAAATTCAACATGGTCTCATTGTTGTTTGATTCGAGGTCCATGTTGAGTGTTCTTTGAGTCACAACTCCGACTTCGGCTGGGATTACAGCTTCCGATCTGAACACTAGGCTGTAAGGCGTTCGTTTGTGGCTTGTCTTTTCGGTTGTTCTTATTGCCCATAGAACGTTTGGGAGTTCTTCAAGCCAATTGTTGTTGTGCCTTCCCAGCCTTGTTTTGATTCCTTCAACGATGGTTCTGTTTGTTCTTTCAACTTGGCCGTTGGATTGTGGGTATGCGACTGAGTTAAACACTTGAGTGATTCTGAACTCTTTGCACCATGTGCTAAAAGGCTTCTCAGCAAATTGTTTCCCATTATCCGTGACCAACACTCCTGGCAGCCCATAATGGCAAATGATGGTTTCCCATACGAAGTCGATGACTTGTTTGCCCGTTATTTTTGCAAGTGGTTTGACTTCAGGCCACTTGGTAAAGTAGTCGACGGCTACTAGCAAAAATTTTACCCCACCTTTGGCCGGTGGGAATGAACCAACAATATCCATTCCCCATTTGTGAAATAGCCAAGCTGAGGAGATGGGGACTAGATCGTGTTTAGGGCTTTTGGGAACCGGTGCATGAATTTGACAAGATTCACACTTCTTGAGTTGTTCGGTTGCATCTCGGTGCATGGTGGGCCAGAAGTATCCGAGGTTCATCAATTTTGCAACCACCATTCTTGGCCCAAATGAGCTCCACATATCCCATCGTGAACCTCTTTGATCAGATATTGACTTTGTTCAGGGCCTACACATTTCAGTAGTGGTGCAAGGTAGCCCTTTTTATAAAGCGTTTCTCCTTGCAACACATACTGTCTGGATTTGATTCGAACCCTTTCAGCCTCAGTCTGGTCCAAGGGTAACTCACCATTTTTGAGGAACTTTTCTATGGGAGTCATCCAATTGGGGCCATCTTTAGTGATTACATCTTGAACCTCCAATTCTTGAATTGAAGGAGATTTCAGCACTTCCACCAGTACTTTCTTGGTGAGGTGTGCAAAAGTGAGGGATGCTAATTTGCTCAGGGCATCGGCTCTCTTGTTTTGTGATCTTGGGACTTGTTTGATGGTGCATTCTTGAAACGTGATCATCAACCCTTTTGCCTTTTCACGGTACTTCTTCATGTTGGGCTCTTTGGCTATATAGCTGTCATTTACTTGACTTGAAACAAGCAACGAGTCTGTGAAGACTTGTAGCTTTTGGATCTTCATCTCTTTGGCAATCTTCAGACCAGCGATCAATGCTTCGTATTCAGCTTCGTTGTTGGTGGTCTGAACTTTGTCTCGTTCGATGGTTAGAACCGCGCTTAGTGCTTCTTCAGCGACTGAGAGATAGACAGAGATCAGTTCTCTCGTTTCAGGGGCTGCAATAGGTGGGAGTGAAGCCAAGTGTTTCTTCATTTGGTTGAAGGCTTCTTCTGCTTCTTCCGTCCACCTGATGTCTTTCTTGTTGGTGCAAACCTTTAGTGTTTTGAAAAAGGGTAGGGATTTCTCAGCAAGCTTGGAGGTAAAACGCTTCAAGGTTGCAAGCCTTCCATTTCTTTTTTGCTTTGTGGGGATTTGGTTTCGAGAACAGCCCTGACTTTGTTGGGATTAGCTTTTATGCTTTGTTTTCCCACAATGTACCCCAAAAACTTGCCTTCTTCGAACCCGAATGAGCATTTGCCAGGGTTAAGCTTCAGGTTGATCTTTCTCAAGTTTTGGAAGGTTTCTTGTATGTCTTCAAGCATTTGATGCTCGGTTTTGCTTTTGATTACTAGATCATCAACATAAGCTTCCAGGTTTCTGCTAATTTGGCTAGCAAATGCTTTGTCGATCAAACGTTGGTAGGTTGCACCGGCGTTTCGTAGGCCAAAAGGCATCTTTTGGTAACAAAAAATACCCTTGTCCGTGTGGAATGCAGTTTTTTCTTCGTCTTCCACTTTCATGAGAATTTGATGGTAACCCTTGTAAGCGTCGAGAAAATACTTACAGGATGGCCGGTTAAAGAGTCAACCTTGAGGTCCATCTCGGGTAAGGGATAGCAATCCTTTGGACATGCTTTGTTTAAGTCTTTGAAGTCGATGCACATCCTCCAAGACTTGTCAGGTTTTCGAACCATGACTGGATTAGCCACCCAAGATTGATACTTGACCTCACGTAGGATCCCAGCTTGTACAAGCTTTTCAACCTCTTGACATGCTGCCAAGCTTCTTTCAGGAGCCAGGCTCCGTTTCTTTTGGACAACAGGCTTAACATTGGGAGGTATCTTGAGTTCATGCTCTGCAACGCTTCGAGGGATGCCTGTCATGTCTTCCGGGCACCAAGCAAATACATCGCTGTAATTTATCAACAACTTTTCAAGGTGTGAAAGTGTTTCTTTGGAAAGGCTTGTGTTTACCCGTACCTTTTGATCAGGGTACTTGGGGTTTATGATTAATTCTTGCTCTTCGTATTTGCTTTTTGAGCTTTACCCTTCAACCGTGTGAACCTCTTGGGTAGGTTGAAGGGTTGCAATTCCCCTGTCGGTGGGAAACTTCACAACACCTTGACTAACCGAAACAGCCATGTTGAACACACATTGCCCTGGCCTTCCTATGATCACATCATAGTTGGAAGGTGTATTGATAACCACAAAAGTGAGTGGTTTGGTTTTCTTCATCCTGCCTTCACTAAAACAGACATCAAGGGTTAGTTGGCCTAAAGGCTTCAAGGGTACATCGGCGATACCTTTTATAGATGACTCAGAGGGTTGAAGCCTTGAACGTTCTTCCTTGCTCAGCCGGTTGAAGAATCTTTCATACATGATCTCTGTGGCCGCCCCTGTGTCGATGTAGGCTTTGTTTTTTAGGAGTGTTCCCACATTCGCTTCCACCGTTAGAGTGTTTGAGAGTAAGTTACCTTGAGGCGGTGGGAAGCAGATGCATTGAAGCTCCCATACTTCCAAGCGTTGTCGTTTGTGGGGAACACCTTAGTCTATATTCACCATATTCACTTCTTTGCTTTTTCTTTCAGCCATCTTGTCTTTGACCCCTTTCACCAAATGAGCCAATTCTCCAGACTTGACGGCTTCCTCAATTCTTCTCTTGAATTGAAAGCAATCGTTTGTGTGGTGACCTTTTTCTTCGTGGAACTCACAGAACTGGGTGGAACTTTCGTTTTTCTTGCTCTTGGGCAAGGGTCGAGGAGGTCAGAAGTTGTGCTTCACTTCTTCTGTGGCAAGGATTTACTGAGGGGTTTTGGTTAAGGCTGTGAAGTTTACAGTCTTCTCCCTGCTTGGAGGGTTCCGGCCTTTAGGCCTTCGTTGATCTGAACTCCGGGGATACTTGTCATAAGAAGTATAGTTCCCTCTCTTTCGGTTGGGGCTGTTGCCTCGCCAACTGGGAGCTCTTTTTCGCTGCTCTTTGAAATCAACGGCCTCCTCGCCTCGAATATGTGCCTCAGCTCGTTCAAGAGCTTCTTCAAGGGTTTTAGGCAGGCACTTGTTAAAGTCCCTTGTGAGGTGCTTGGAGGTGATGGCGTTCATGAAGCCTGCCACCCTCATTTTTTCGTCAGCCCCCACATATTGTAACCCTTCTTTCTTGTACCTTTCGATGAAGTCTCGAAGGTTCTCATCATCCTTTTTGTTTTATCTGAAAAATGACCGTGGCGTCTTTGACGTACCTTCTTTGTTGTGAGAAGTGGGCCAAGAAGCCTTTGCTCAGATCGTCAAAGCTCCGAACGCTTTGAGCAGGATGGTCATTGAACCATATCCTGGCTGACCCAACTAACGTTTGCATGAACATCAAACAACATTCATCATGTGACCATTTTTCAATTCTGGCCGCCCCAGTGAAGATCTGGAGGTGGTCTTCGGGATCTTCAGTCCCATCATACGTTCTTATATGGGGCGGCATCTTGATTTTTGTTTGAAAGTCATAATCGTCGATTTGTTGAGAGAAACAAGATAGGTTACCGGGCTTGTAAGGTTTTGCCAAATCTTCATCTAGCCTCACAGCAGGATTATGACTTGTTGTTCCTTGGTGAGTACCCAGCGCTTGGTTGATGAGCTGGGTCCAAGGGAAATGTGCCATCATTTGAGCCATCATCTGAGGCATGAGGTTAAAGCCTTGAAGGCTTTCAGGTGTTGCTGCTGCTTGGTTTTCTCCCATGGAAGTGCTCATCACTGCACTTCGAGCCAAGGGCAAGACCGGCATGGCCTACTCCCACGTAGTGGATGTAGGAGGAGCACTTGAAGCTGGTGACTGCCATATTTGGTCGAGAGTGGTCTCGTGTCCAAGGGGTTGTGAAGTGAACAAAGGGAAAGCCGTTGGGATTGATCTCCCATAGGTGTAGGGGGATGGGTTAAAGGGTTGACAGGTTACACTTGGACCAGCTTCAAAAAGAGAAACAGCCGGGCGTGAGCTGATTAGAGGGGAAGGTGGACGTCCAGCGACAGTGAGGGCTCTGATTCGTCATAATCTAGCCTTATTCTTATCCCATTTTCTCTTTCTTGGCTCACGTGTTGGTTAAGAAGATGTCTTAGTTGCAAGAAATGTCGGGATACCCCTTCCATTGTCAAGTCAACACGTTCCAGAGTGTTTGTGACTCCTGCATGAGGAGAAGGAACTCCGGATCGTGAAGGGGTTGGAGTTCGAAAAGGTGAAAAATCGAGGAACAAAGGTCCCGTCGAAGTTCCTCCCGGAGTGGATAAAATCGAGGTTGTCGCCGGAGCTTCTTGGCTGGCACTTGGTGTCGGTGTTCTTGACACTTGATTGACTTCTCCAGGAGATCCACCTTCCGACATGGTGATGGAGCTACACTACTGGTCTTTATGATAAAGTAAGCGGCGTAGCCCCACGGTGGGCGCCAACTTGTTGCTACAACAAAGATAAGACCAATGATAGTGAATGGACTGGTTAGGTTAACAAGCTTCAAGGGTTCAGGTTAACCTAACGCAGGTCTTGGTGTCCCTCTACATTTGCAAAACGTAGAAGGAGGTTCACTAGTTAGTTATTTGTTGTTATAGCTCACCGAAGATCAAGAACCGTGATGTTTGGAATCGGTTTTAGAATGATGTTCTTGGTGAAACTATGAAGTTATTGAAGTAAGAAAGAAATAAGCTAAGAGCATATTTCTCAAGGAAGAAGAGAAGATTAGGGAGATTGTGTTATCTGTCAAAATCTGTTGTGTTTATGTTTATGGCTAAGTCTCACTTAAATAGGAGAAGAGACTTAAGCCTTTCGTCCAATTGTAACTAATCTAGTTCCCCTCCAGTTTGCCTAGAGAGTTGACCTTTATGGGCGGGAAGCTTTGGACCGCTGGTCCATAGTTAAAATAATATTACTTTATCTGAGCATATCCTTTGTTCAGAGAGGACAAGGATGTGAACAGTAATGTGACATCGTACTGTAGCACGTGGGTACTTGTTTACATAAGTTTGGGCGGGAACGAAGCTTTTAACCTTTTAACCCTTTTAGCGTTAATGTGTTCCAGCCATTTTATTATTTCCTTGGGCTACCCCCGTCATCAGACACCTTTATCGGAACCTCCACCAACTCCTCTACCTCTAAAATTGTTTGGATCTACTGTGTATGGAGTGTGTAAAAATTGGATATAAACTATGAAACTTGAGTAGAAAGTGTATCTATTTTGCTTGTATTTTTTGATCGTAGAAAATGTATTTAAATTGAAAGATCTGAGATTTAAAAGAGAAAGATATGGGATACTAATTTGGAATTTATTAAAAATGGGGATGGAATATAGTCGTTGAATGGATATATTCATTTGTGTTTCTTCAGGTAATAGTACCCTTGGTAACTACCCAGCAGCGAAAAAATGGGGTTTAGCGGTGGTGAGAACCCATCGTACCGGTGGTGGGTACCCGTCACTCACCCCTCCACCCTAAGTGACATAACCACTTATCCTTTCAACTATACAAAAGACTAAGTTGAGCCATCTATTCTAGTAATGTACCTGCCATCCACCATCTCCCTTACTTGTTATACACCCTTCTTTGAATTTTCAATTCTTTTAATAATTTTATTTGACATATTACCATCATTTAATATTATTTATATGTTAAAATATTAATTATCACATAAAAATATATATTGTATTCTTAATTCAAAAAAATTGTGTAGTTTATTACGTAAATACACTATTTCTTTTTATTTTAATTAACAAACAATATGAAATTTGTTTTAAAAAATGCAAACTATATCTCAAAACTACTTGAAAAACCACACTTTAAAAAAATAAAACTATTATAAAAAAGAAACTTATTTTTAAATAATAAAAAATGTTATGCAAATAAGAAAAAAAATATTATTCTGTTATTTACAAAAGTATTAAAATATGTGTTTTAAAAAATAAAAATAATAAAAGATAACGAAATAACAAAAAAAGAAACAACAAAGGTTTGAATCATATTAATGTAAAACTTAAGAGATATGATATGTTTAGTAAAAATGAGAAAAATACGAATACGTTTAGCAACACCCAACCATAATTTCAATTAAGTATTTTCAAATGAAAATGTGTGACAAAAATATCGACCTCGCATTTAGCTATGGCGTGATTGGAGAATAATTTAAGAATAAATAACGGTCCAATAAATTCTCTCAAATTCAACATTTCTTCTAAATCCTGAAAGAATCAAACCAAAGCAATCAAAATTGTTCACTCTCTCTCTATCACCACCAATGTCGTCGCTTCAATCACCATCAGATCCATAGTCACCCTGCTAGCATTATCGTTATCGCTCCTGTTGTTATTGTCATATCGCTGCTACCAACGTCACAATAACTACACTACCCCTACCGACACCATTACTACTGCATTCCCATTTTTTTTAGAATATAAGTTAAGAAACCAAACAATCAAACATTTTTATTTTATTATTTGTCCGAGTATATTGTGGTAATATTGTGATTTGTTTTTGAATGACGTTAACTTGGTGGCAGCGATGTCTCTCTCAAAGGGTTATAACACCTGCCAACCTATTCTTACCCCAAGTTTGAATTCTTCCCAATGGTGCTCGCTCATATTTACAAAATTTGCATTTAGTAGAGATTGAACTAGACCTCCAAGGAAACCACTTAGTGGTAAGGTTGTGATTGAAATTTGATTTGAAAAATCATAGTCATACATATGCTACAGTATTGATCAGCTCATACGAATGACACATTGAGATTGGTTATGTTTCTTAGTGATACAAGTCAGAAACATCGTAATCATAATCATATGCATGTGTGCATGTCACCGGCCGTGTGCATGGCCCACATGCATGCCCCACAAATTGGGTCTTAATTTGAATAAGTGCATGAAAAGGGAAAATGCATGCATGCCTGTACATGAGGATGCATCCACCAGCACCATTCATTTAGCACATGATGCACTTTCACTTGAGATTTTGTTTACCGTAGACTTTAGTCACTATTCTTCCTTCTCTTCAGTTCCTTTTCCCAATTATTTACAAGATATATAGTTTTAAAAAGTTCTTTTACTATTTTCTTTTCAAAATATTTGATATGACTAGAATCACACACACAAACAAATACAAGTAACCAAACACGAGATATTTAACATGGTTCGATCTAGGTTTGACCTACATCAACGGACGACAACTAGCTAGAGTTTATATTATTGACTTATTGAGTGATAAAAATTACAAGTTCATATGAGATCTCTATATATAGGGAATTAATACAACTAGGTTTAAACCCTTGGTAACTTAATCAACAAGTTAATCCCAATTTAAGAACGTGATTAGGGTTGCCGAACTAATCTATGTGCCTCCTCTTAACCGGATAAAACCCTAACGGGTTAAAGCCTATATACAATTAACAACAAGAAGAAGATGGCTATGTGTATGATATAAAGTTTGATGGGAAATGCATTAATAATAATAATAATAATAATAATAATAATAAATTAACATCAACATCCTATGAATAAATGTCGAAGTATGTAGAGTTACTGGTTTTATGTCTTTATTTTCTTTTTCAATTTAATACGTCACTAGCAAACTGTATACTTTTTTATTTTCAAAAAGTACTTTATATGAACTTTGTAACGGTAATGAATTTATTTTTATTAAAATGTTTGTATGTTTTATAGACAAAATAAAAACATAATCTCCAAGCAACAAACTAAGCCGGTCTCTTCCCTAATCATGCTATCTCCCTTCAAATACAACTCCTTTAGTTAAAAAAAAGTTCTACTATTTGATTTGAACACTTTAAAGAAATTGTAAAGATAAGTGTACTATGTTTGTCCAGTCAAAAAAATGGAAGGGCGAACAATAAGATATTAAAAAAATTTATGTATAAATGTGTTTTATAGTTAAGTTATAAGGATGAAGATAGAAACTCCAATGTGATCGATAAAATGCGGAAGTTTATTAGTCTAAGAGATGTTAGAATAACCGAGCTCAATAAAATTTCTAGTCATGTCTCACTTGATTATACCCTACTTGATTTTTGGACTATACTTCCGGGATCCATTTACCCGTATGTACTATAAACCCAAACTCAAGCTTCATTTCGTTTTATGTATCTTTAAAGATATCATGTAATTGATATGTTGAAGTTTGCTTAACTTCGAATATAGAAAATGATAGTTTTCTTACTCGGAAAACCGTGTACCTTTCATAAGTGAATTGACTAGAAGAGAAATCAAACCGCACCTGAAGAAACACTAGTCGACCCCGGCAGATTACGGATAATCTGGGGGTTAAATAGATGTTTCCCACGAGGGTTAGGTCCGGCAAAGATGGTTGTTCTTCTGATGACCTGCAAAACAGACACCGTGAGCTCGTCACTGAGAAGGGGGGGTACCTCCTTGTGACCACCCTCCGGCGTGAGAATCAGACTAGATTGCTCTTGAATATAAGTGTATATTAAGAGAAATGACTAGAGCAGATATCAGATAATATATGGAGATATAAGATGATAATAAGATGATGATACCGTTCCAAGGTGTTGGAGTATTTATAGCCAAAGGTAGGTGTCCAAGAAGGTACAGCCGGCTGTATTATATTCCTTTTCTACCAACTGTGGGCTACGCACGTGCCGTGCTGGTGGTTGGTGGGTAGGCAGCGGCTGATAGTGACATGGCCGGCTGTGTACTATTCCTTTTCCACCAACTGCGGGCTATGTACGTGCCACGACAAGGGTTGGTGAGTAGGCAGCGGCTGATAGTGACATTAAGTACTAGAGCGTGCTGCTCGTCGTACTGTTGTCAGTGAGCTGTCGCAGCTTTGGTCAGATCTTTTGTCCATACCTTGGCAGGTATAGTACAAAAGGTCCTCCAGTAGCGTACGGACTGGCTCATTTGGGCGGGAGAATTCCCGGCTTCGGGCGGGAGTATTCCCGGCTTGCACATTCCCTCTTCAGGTGACATTACTGAATTATTTGAGAGTTAGTGCCTTGTGCGTGTAGCCTTGCTGTTAGTGCGGGTAGCCTTCCCTGGTGGCTAGTATCCGCAGCTGCGGGAACAGGCGGAGTACGTCACCATTGGGAGGCTTTTCCTGTGGGAACAGCTTGCGTACTGCGCGTAAGGACGTCATCTCTCTGAGCATGGTTGGTCCTGCGGATCCAGTTGGTCTTTGCGCAGACGTGCCTCTTTAAGGTGAGTCTTGCGAGTTCAACTGCGCAGACGTCCCTCTTCGAGGTGAGTCTTGCGTGTCCAACTGCGCAGACGTCCCTGTTTAAGGTGAGTCTTGCGGGTCCAACCGCGCAGACGTCCCTGTTCAAGGTGAGTCTTGCGGGTCCAACTGGGCTCTGCTGGGACCTACCTCTTCAAGTCCCCCCAGTCCAATGTTCTTCTCATGAATTGTTAATAAGTGAGGTGAACTTTTGGACTTAAGCAAGGAGTTTTGAAAAGGGTTTAGTTTTAAGGTTTTCCATGGGGATTCTTCCCGCGGAAGTCCTAATGTCACGTGCAGAAATTCCCGACTTTTCTGCTTGATTTTGGGTATGATGCAGGTAGGTCTGTATCCTCCTTGCAAGTCAGAAGCGTTGAGTTCCACTTGTGTAGATTCTCCATGAGGTTTTGGTAGTTTTAAACATAGTGATCAATTATGTTATACAACCAATTCCATCTTGGAGCTTCAAACAATCTAGTTCTCAACGTTCCCGCTATGCGGGGATGTTATTTCCGTTTCCGCAAGCATGGCCCAGAAGATCCTTCTTGGTTTCAATTCCCTGCGAGTGCTAAGTATGTGAAGGGTTTTGCCTTGACACTGTACCCGCACTCGTCTTATAGTTACTTTACTTCCAAGGTATTGTTGGCTTCAATTCCCTGCAGGTGCTAAGTATGTGAAGGGTTTTGCCTTGACACTGTAACCGCACCTGTCTTATAGTTACTTGGTTGCCAAGGTATTCTTGGCTTCAATTCCCTGCAGGTGCTAAGTATGTGAAGGGTTTTGCCTTGACACTGTACCCGCACCTGTCTTATAGTTACTTGGTTGCCAAGGTAAGGGGGCATAGTCCCGCTTACTTTTGAATCTCTTTGACTTGCGTTATAAACGTTATATGACTTGCTCATGCATATTTAAGTTTAACTTAGCAATTTTCCAAGTGTTTTGAATAAGTTAACCTTTCGACGTGCGGTTGTCAATAGGTTAATGTTCAGTTTCCTCTATCATGGTTGTGCGGGTAGGACCGTCACTTTCATTTAGTGGGATGACCAAACTTTACCTATAACTGACCAGCGTGAAGGTTTTTCTCATCTTTTCCTTAGAAACTTTTGCCGTTTTTTGTATTTATGCGGGTTTTGCCGCCGTCCACACGCAACGACTTCTTTCCATATTTATGCGGTGAATACCGGCATATCCGTCCGGAAAGTTCATAAGTATAAATGTAAAGCGATCAACACAATGTGATAAAGGAGAATCATTTCCATTAGAAGTGGCTCCAGGCCGTTTCTTTATAAGTTTGGAATTGATCTACATGTAACATTTGCGTAATTGAGATCCATTCCATGTTCTTGGGACGGGAGTGCCATCGAGCCTTTCGAGCCGGTATGCGCCCTTTCCCAAGACTTCTTTGATAATGTATGGACCTTCCCAGACCGGGGCCAGCTTTCCTGGGCGCTCTTGGTTCGAAGCCTCGTTGTTACGCAATATGTAGTCTCCTACATTGAAGTTGCAGAGTTTTACCCGCGTGTTGTAGTACTTTTGCATTTGTCGCTTGTAATTCTCTTCACGCTCTGCGGCTAAGTCTCTGCATTCTTCGGTTAGCATGAGGTCTAACCGTCTTTCTGCATTATTGTCTTCTGGTTGAATCATGACCCTTGGTGAGGGTAGACCAATTTCGACCGGGACCATGGCTTCAGTGCCATAAGTGAGGCTGAACGGGGTTTCTCCCGTGCTTGCCTTTTTCATTGTTCTGTTTGCCCAAAGAACGTGTGGAACTTCGTCCACCCAGCCGGATCTGTGTTCCAGGAGTCTTTTCTTTATGCCGTCGACGATGCTCTTATTTGCTCTTTCCACCTCACCATTACCCTGTGGGTGCGCCACTGAGGTAAAGGTGTGGGTGATTTGAAGTTCTTTCAGCCACTGTTGTAGCTTCTTGTCAGCAAAGTTGGTGCCGTTATCGCTCACCAAATTCTGTGGAAGTCCGAAACGACAAATAATAAATTCCCAAATAAATTTTTTGATATGTTTTGCGGTTGTTTGGGCTAATGGTTTTGCTTCTATCCACTTGGTGAAGTAGTCGATGGCTACCACTAGATACTGAACGTTCCCTGCTGCTATGGGAAATGGGCCCGTCACATCGATGACCCATTTTTGAAATGGCCATGAAGAGGTGACTGGAACAAGTTCATTCTTCGGGCGATGCGTGTTGGGCGCGTAGAGTTGGCAAGACCTGCACTTTCTGATGTATGCCAGCGCATCCGTATGCATCCCCGGCCAAAAATATCCCGCGTTGTTTAGCTTAGCTACAACAGCGCGTGGACCTGCGTGTATCCCACAGATGCCCTCGTGTACTTCCCTTAGGAGGTAGCCAGCATCTTGGTCGTCTACGCATCGTAGGAGTGGGCCAAGAAAGTTACGTCTGTAAAGGATGTCATCGATGAGTTGATAGTTCAGTGCTTTACAGCGTAGTTTTCTTGCCTGTGTTTTTGACTCTGGTAGTATACCCGCCGCAAGGTAATTTATTATTGGTGTCATCCACGTTTCTGTGCCGGTTTGGATGACACAGATTTCCTTGTGCGGGACTGAGGGTGCTCCCAGGAGTTCAATGCGGATGTCCTTTCCCAAGTGGGTGAAGGCCAATGATGCAAGCTTGCTTAACGCATCCGCATATTTGTTTTCGCTACGCTTGACGTGTATGACTTTACAATCGTTAAAATCGCGCATAAGGGTTTTTGCTTGCGCGAGGTACAGGGCCATTGTGTCGTTCACGGCCGTGTATGTCCCGTTTATTTGGTTGGCTACTAACATGGAATCCACGTGGGCTTCCAAGTTCTTCACTCCCATCTTCCGCGCAATTCTCAGCCCGGCCAATAATGCTTCATACTCAGCTTCGTTATTCGTACTTGGAAAATCCAGTCGAATAGCGTAAGTGTATTCTTGGCCTGCTGGGTTGGTTAGTTTCAACCCTGCGCCTGAGCCCTCGTTGCTGGCTGCTCCATCAGTGTAGAGTCGCCAGACATCATCGATGTCCTGTGCTGGAGAGGGTTGAGCCTCCTCCTGGCACTCTTTCTCCCGCGAAGCGGGGACTTCTGCAATAAAGTCGGCCAAGACCTGGCCTTTTATGGCTGGCCTCGGCTTGTACTTTATCGCGTATTCTCCCAATTCTATTGCCCATTTGGCTAGGCGTCCCGACAATTCGGGTTTGCCAAGAACGTTTGCGAGTTTGAAGTTGGTGAGAATGGTGATTGGGTGACCTTGGAAGTATCGTCTTAGCCTGCATGAAGCCTGTACAAGTGCTAAGACTAATTTTTCCAGGGTAGAGTACCGGGTTTCTACGTCTGTTAGGACACGGCTAACATAGTAGATTGGCATCTGGATGCCTTTTCGCTCAACTAGCAGGACGGCCCCGGTTGCTCTATCTGTGGCGGAGAGGTATAGGATTAATTCCTCCCCCGCTTCTGGTGCTGTGAGCGTTGGGAGTTCGATCAAGCGTGACCGAATTTCCTGAAAAGCTGCCTCCGCTTCTGGTGTCCAGCGGAAGTGCGTTTTCTTTAAACAGTTTCTCAGCGTTGACATGAATGGGAACGACCTATCCGCATGGTTTGCCAAAAAGAGGTTAAGGACGACTAGGCGTCCATTCAGTGTCTGAGCTTGCTTGATGGTAGTAGGTGATTCCATTTTGATAATGGCTTCGACCTTTTCAGGGTTCGCTCTGAAGCCATCTTTAGTAACAATGACTCCTAAGAACTTCCCTTCTTCCATCCCAAAGGAACACTTGCTCGGGTTGAGCTTCATGTTTATCTTTCTGAGCGTGTTGAAAGTTTCTTCGATGTCTTTCAACATCGTTTCTGGGTCAAGGCTTTTGATGACCAAGTCATCCATGTAAACTTCCAAGTTCCTCCCAATTTGGGCGTGAAACTCTTTGTCCATCAGGCGTTGGTATGTGGACCCGGCATTCTTAAGTCCGAATGGCATCATTTGATAACAAAATGTGCCATCGGGCGTCCGAAATGCGGTTTTGTCCTGATCGTCAACGGCCATGTGGATTTGATGGTACCCCTTATACGCATCAAGGAAGCATTTAAGGCGAAACGGTGCTAACGAATCTACCTTAAGATCAATTTCGGGTAACGGGTAACAATCTTTGGGGCATGCTTTATTCAAGTCTTTGAAATCTATGCACATGCGCCATTGTTTGTTAGACTTCGGTACCATGACGGGATTTGCAACCCATGTTTGATATCTGCTAACGCGTACGATGCCCGCGTCAAGGAGTTCCTTGACTTGGGTTCTACACGCGTTAGCTTGTTCTGCCCCCATTACTCTGCGCTTTTGTATGACTGGCGTAAAAGCCGGGTCACACTTGAGCTTATGCTCTGCCTTACTTCGGGGTACACCAGTCATGTCAGCTGGTGTCCACGCGAAGATGTCAACGTTTTTCTGTAGCAAGCGTTTGAGTAATGTGCGCGTAGGATCAGTGACTGTTGGGCCAATGGTAACAGCCTGGTCAGGGTATTTGCCATTGAAGGCCCATTCTTCTGGTTCGGTGATGGTTGGTTTAGCCATCGTTGGTTTAGGTGTTGATGAGACAGATGCGATGCATACCTGGGGAATACCGGTGATCATCGCTACACCCTCAGCTGTTGGCCATCCCATCATGCCGTGGACTGAAGATACCACGGCGTTGAATCTTGCCATCCCGTCTCTCCCGAAGAGAATGTCGTTTGTGTGGTGTGGCTTCCTCATTACGACAAAGTCCACGTCTTCTGTGCGGGAGTGTTTCCCGTCCGTGAGAATGACGGGAAAGATAGGATACCCAGGGGGGTGTTTGTGCTGCCGTCGAACCCTTCCATCGAGGCGTAGACCGTTTCTAGGCGTTCCTTGCTTTCGTCGTCTAGCTTGTCGAAGAACTGCCTGTACATAACCGTTGACGAGGCGCCGTTGTCAACAAGAGTGCGGGAAGTGATGTAGTGCCCCAGCTGGCTTTTGATGACGATAGGGCCTTCTTTGCTGGGTCCTCCTGGCACTCGCGGGAAGCGCACCTCAGCTTCCTTCCATGCGCATGGTTCTGTCGTTCGTCTTTTTCTTCCTCTGATGTTACTATGAACCATGTGGATGCTGATGTCAACGGGCTTTCGTCCGTTGCTTTTGTATCGTTTATCATTCTTCCCTCCATTTTTGATTGATGCCACAAGGTGTGTAAGTTTTCCATCCTTGACGAATGTTTCAACAATATCCCTCAAGGATATACACTTCTCAGTGGTGTGACCCTTTGTCCCGTGGAAGTCACAAGATTTGCTCTGATCCGCGTCAGGTCGGTGCCGGACCGTTGGAGCTTTTGGCCATGGGAGTTTCTCAGTGGCAAATATCTCCGTGACGCTTTTGGTGAGCGGCGTCCACCGGGGGTATCGGCTTGATAGGTGCGTGTTATCCCTTCCGCCTACTAAAGAGCGAGAGCTGGATGAGGTGTCAAAGTTCACCCTTGACTGCCAAATGCCTAGCTTCCTCTTTTTGTTTTGCCGGGCGGTCCGGACGTTGTTTCCCCTAGTCCCTTGCGTGTAGAGGTTTGTACTTTGGGGGAGATCCCTACCCAGTTGCTTCTCCGTTTCGGCAAAGCGCTTGGCCGCCGTCATGATGGCATCCCATGTGGATGGCATGCCGTCTTTACCCGTCAACGTGCAGATAAGCTCTGGGTATTCGGCGCCCTGGATGAAAGCGGCGCGAACAAGATCTTCGCTTATGGTGCCCAGACTCAGCTTTTTCGAGTTAAAGCGAGTGATGAAGTCTAGTAAAGATTCATCCTCCTCTCTAACACAGTTGAGGATCGTCCACTGTTCTTCAGTATATTTCCTCTGTTGACTGAAGTGTTGGCTAAACTTGTGTTGGAAGTCCGCCCAATCGTAGATGTGGTGGACCGGTAGACGGTCAAACCACGCTCTAGCCGCTCCAACCAGCGTCATCTGGAACATATAACACCACGTGGGTTCCGTCCAGTTGCTGACGGTTGCCCCCGCTATGAATCTGTTCAAGTGATCATCTGGGTCGGATATACCATCAGTGCCGATGTTGGGCATCTGCTTGGCACTCTTCGGGGCGATTGCTTCCGCAATGTCCCTTGCAAACTTGGATGTTCCCGCATTTGCAGCAGTTGGTCTAAAGGTTTTGGAGAAGTCACGTGGGTTTCCCCCCGCGTTCCTTTGTTTGAAGGTTTCTTCAAAATTCCTTCTCGGTTGGAAGTCCGTTTCGTTACGCTTCCCTTTCGCCCTATGGCGAGGGTTTGCGTCACTGTCGGATTCCTCCCGATCATCGTCCGAGGACTCGCACTCATTGCTCATGTTGAGCTGTTGAGTGCTTCCGAATTCGTCAGCCTGTTGGAGTGAACGTAAGCGTTCGTCCAACTCAACTTGGAATTCCTTCTGACGTGCTTCCGCCCACGCTTTAACTTGATCAAGTGTTTGGCGGGGGAGCCTCGTCTGTTGTCTTTCCGCCTGGGTATTAATGAATCCCAGGGGATGATTGTTTACTGCACTTGCCCCGGCTTGGGTAACCGGGGTAGTGTTCGTAAAATTTACTGCACTTGCCCCGACTTGAGTAACCGGGGTAGTGTTCGTAAAATTTTTGTACTCGCCGGTGTTCCTCCCAGTAGCTGGGGTTGTGATTACCGGGGTTTCTTGGTCACTCGCTGGCCTCGGGACCGGAGTAACGTTAACCATCTTTCCAGAAGTTTTGAAAAAACTGAAAAAGAATAAGTTCTAGCTTTTATGCACGGATGGCGCCAATGAAGAAACACTAGTCGACCCCGACAGATTACGGATAATCTGGGGGTTAAATAGATGTTTCCCACGAGGGTTAGGTCCGGCAAAGATGGTTGTTCTTCTGATGACCTGCAAAACAGACACCGTGAGCTCGTCACTGAGAAGGGGGGTACCTCCTTGTGACCACCCTCCGGCGTGAGAATCAGACTAGATTGCTCTTGAATATAAGTGTATATTAAGAGAAATGACTAGAGCAGATATCAGATAATATATGGAGATATAAGATGATAATAAGATGATGATACCGTTCCAAGGTGTTGGAGTATTTATAGCCGAAGGTAGGTGTCCAATAAGGTACAGCCGGCTGTATTATATTCCTTTTCTACCAACTGTGGGCTACGCACGTGCCGTGCTGGTGGTTGGTGGGTAGGCAGCGGCTGATAGTGACATGGCCGGCTGTGTACTATTCCTTTTCCACCAACTGCAGGCTATGTACATGCCGCGACAATGGTTGGTGAGTAGGCAGCGGCTGATAGTGACATTAAGTACTAGAGCGTGCTGCTCGTCGTACTGTTGTCAGTGAGCTGTCGCAGCTTTGGTCAGATCTTTTGTCCATACCTTGGCAGGTATAGTACAAAAGGTCCTCCAGTAGCGTACGGACTGGCTCATTTGGGCGGGAGAATTCCCGGCTTCGGGCGGGAGTATTCCCGACTTGCTCATTCCCTCTTCAGGTGACATTACTGAATTATTTGAGAGTTAGTGCCTTGTGCGTGTAGCCTTGCTGTTAGTGCGGGTAGCCTTCCCTGATGGCTAGTATCCGCAGCTGCGGGAACAGGCGGAGTACGTCACCATTGGGAGGTTTTTCCTGCGGGAACAGCTTGCGTACTGCGCGTAAGGACGTCATCTCTCTGAGCATTGTTGGTCCTGCGGATCCAGTTGGTCTTTGCGCAGACGTGCCTCTTTAAGGTGAGTCTTGCGAATTCAACTGCGCAGACGTCCCTCTTCGAGGTGAGTCTTGCGTGTCCAACTGCGCAGACGTCCCTGTTTAAGGTGAGTCTTGCGGGTCCAACTGCGCAGACGTCCCTGTTCAAGGTGAGTCTTGCGGGTCCAACTGGGCTCTGCTGGGATCTACCTCTTCAGCACCCCATTCATTTAGTCATCTTCATATAAGGCCCGGTCAATGGGCAAAATGCATGGCTTGGAGGTGGAGCCATCGATGATGTAGTTGGCACTTTAAGAAGAAAGTGATGAAGCCATTAACGACTAGCTTGACCAGCATGACTCACACTCTTGATAACTGGGTCCATGTAGCACTTGTGCTATTGTTCCTTCATTTTCATATAGACATCTCCACAATCTAAGAACATGCATGCATTCTAGATTATGCGATTTGCATATATATGATTCTTTCTAATTAAAGTGAAAAGTACATCCTCCCTTACAATTAATCTTGTCTCTCTATTTGACCCCTTAGTCCACCAATTAGGATAGAATGGAATGGAATTGATTGAGCTATCAACATCTGGATGGGAAAATGCAATTATGATATTAATATTATTGGAGTTCTTGAAATGCACAAAATAATGGAGGATTATGACATAGTAACTAATCTTGTAAGTAATTGAAAGATTGTTTTCCAATAAAAGTTGTTGATGTTGCATACTCAAATCTAATTCTTAGCTTAGTTCAGTTGTCACTTTTCTATGTAACATTTTTATTTCATATGCATTAAAAATTGTATGCTACATATTAATGCAATGATCAACATGCTTCTAGTCTAGCAGTGTCAATGTATATACATAATGATAGTTCTCGTTAAATGGCTGAGGGTTTAGTCACGTGATGTACATATATTTCGGTTTAAGAATAAGATTAAAGGATGCGTGAGATAGTGATAACATTGTGAAAAAGCGTATCCCGTCTATTCTTACTCACATAAAACAAGCGATAATATTTCACTTAAGGTTTATTTTTCACTATAAGAAGAAGGATCATCGATGAAAATATTTTTGACTAATTGAAACGACAGTTGTTTATTGTTCTGGTGAGTAAATTACAAAAATAATCCTTAGACCATCCGTAGTGAAGAGTTATGGGGTAGCTTTATGGCCCATAACTCTGGGAAACACCGCCCCCTCTAAGTTAAGAGGTTTTTTTCTTTTTTCAAGTTATACATGACAAAAGGCCCGATAATGACACCAAAATCAAAAAAGCGCCTTTACTTTTTACCTTTAAGAATTAAAAAAAAAACAAATAAACAAAGTTATGGAGAGTTATGACGAGTTTTTTATCAAAATGGGGGAGAGGGGAAAAGTATTTACCAATATGGGTGATTTGAAAACTATTTACCAAAATAGGTTTTCCTTTATAAATTTATCTTTTCTCACTTTCATTCTTATTGAATAATTAATTTCTATTAAAAATTTATATATAAAAAAAACATATATGAGTTTGGAAAATGTTAAAAAACATGGGTTAAAATAAAATTCAACTTTTATATTTTTGTTTTTCATTTCGATTTAGAAATATTCTTATAAAATGTTTCATATTTTCACTTATTTATTATCAAATGAGTTTTTTTTTTCATTTTGTTGAAAAGATGTTCTTGTAAACTTTTTTTTGTATTCATATTTTTGTTTATTTGTTATCACATGAGTTTAAAAAAAATGAGTTTGGAGTTGTTTTATGGTCTAGACCGATGTTTCAATTTTTTATGTTTTATTTTTCTCTTTTGAAATTTCATTTTCATCTTTTTCTATAAATAACATACATGAAAAAATAACTTACATCTCCATTTAAATTTTGTTGAATGAAAAAATGTATTCGAACTAGAGCATTTTTTGTATCATACGCTACACGATTGTCAGTAATTTATCTGTACGATGAAAAATCGAACCAAACCAATTCCGAGTAAATATCATTACCAATATCGATAGTATGTTCAAACTAGTTATTAAAGACTCCTATATAAAATAACTTAAAGAAAATCATAAAAATAACAATAATAAAGAAATTAAAAGCAAAGAGAATAAAAAAATACTTTTTTCTTCTAAATCGTTTTTAATACAACATAACGTAAATGCTGGAAAATTCCAGAAACATTTTTTTGAGTAATTTTGTTTTAAACGAAATGAAAAAAAAGTTGTATTTTATTTAAATCATTTTTTTATCTATGATTTTTATATAAAGTTTTTAATGGAAATTAATTTATTTAATAAGGATGAGTGGGAGAAAAGATAAATTTATTAAGAAAAACATATTTTGGTAAATAGTTTTCAAATCATCTATATTGGTAAATACTTTTCCCCTCGACCCCATTTTGGTAAAAAACTCAAGTTATGACTACACTTTTTTTTTTTTTTGTAAAAAGCCATAAGCGCTACGTGGCGCATAACATCCAGATGTGGGCCTTTATGACTACTCATGGTCTTATAATCAAAATAGATTTAATCACATTATCAAGTGGTGTCACTGAAGCCAAACAGATCCCATGTGTAATGAACTCTTATACTTTACATATAAAACACTTATGAACACCGAAGTTATTATATATATAGATAAAAGTTCAATTTTCGGTGCCACAAAAGTTTCTTTTGAATAGCTTATTAGTTCATACATAATATTTAGTTATATCATTTTGGTTTCTAAACAATAAACATGTTGTAGCCTGATGGTTGTTGGCAATTTGCCTAAACTTTAGGCTACGATGGTTTAGCTCAAGTTCGAGCCCCATCATTTGCATGCTTACGTTTCTATAAAGCAATATTACTTTTTTATTTGATTGTTTTTCTTGGAAGGATCAAGAGAGAACTCATATTTTGGGAGAGAACTAGAAAACTCCTAACACTAGGGTTATAATTGTAAATTTGGTTTTCCTTTAGGTGTTAATAATCGAGTTTATTTATGTGACCTTCCTCCATCAGATGGACTTTACCTAACAACCTACAAATTGTGAATCAACACATCTTGATGATTTAGAACCCTAAATCATTGAATATCGATCTTCTATTTGTGTGTAATTACGCATATACAATCGTTAATCGTGTCTCCAACTTTGATTTCAACCTTGAACATGACAATTGAAGGTATATCTTTCTTATTCATGTGTATTTTTACTAATTTTCATTGTTTCCTTGTTAAATTGATCATATATTGCTTTATCTGAAGTTTTACAATCAATAAACGTACTGTAAGTTCAGAATTTGATGATTATAGGTCAAAAACGGCTGAATTTGTTAATTCTAGGTCAAAAACGGCCAGAATTTGATGATTATATGTAAAAAACGGCTACTAATATAAGAAATAAACATAATTGGTTGGCTTCATGTGTTGATTTGATAGTTTAATTGATTAATCACAAATTAATAGATTATAAGGATATAAATAAACATAATTGGTTGGCTTCATGTACAGACATGTGAACACGTGAAAATCAATTGAATGATGTTCTTTATCTGCTATGATAAAGAGGTTAGATAGGAAAATAATCTAATTAACTACTGTCATATTTATTTTCATATTTACTTAAATGATGTCTTTACCAACTATCATTTTACAATTGTTATACTAATTTTGTTTTTTTTGGGCACTAGGCGGTTTCATGTTGGATTCTTATAGGATCAAGGCAGCCTGTTGTAATCAGGTCAAGATATGTCCAGTTCATACTTAATCAAGATAGAGCAAGGCAACCGATCATGAAACCACAACTGCGAGAAGGTCCATATTGTGAAAGAAGCTGATGTTGCTGCAGTTGATGCCACTGTAACTAGGTCACCGTCCGATCATGTTGTCGACCATTATGTCATACAATCGGACCGCATTGTGATTTCGTACCTTTTACATTGCGTATACGCATTACATTGTTGCATATACTCGGTAAATGCGTATTACACGTGTGTTCATATTATACCTTAAAAACATTGTTATTAATGCCGATCTGTCGACTATTGAAACCTATATGAATGTAATACATGTGCGTATTTGAGTGTTATCCTTGAGTTTTATACATTGCGTATGTGCGCTACACACATATGCAAACTCTAGTGTCTTATGGTGTATTACTGTGTGATATATATAGTTTACGCATTGTTTTGATATATACATGGTCATACTGTAGTACGCATGTGCCACTCAGTTTTATACACATGTTACAGGCGTGTAGTCATATCTTTGTGTATGTGTTTATATACTGCGTACAATCTGCTATATTTTTCTATCTACAAACACGTCGCTTTACATATATACACAACTTTTTGAGTTTTATCTACATTTTTTAAACATCATGTGTACCCTGTATTCTAAAATCCTCGTCCAGCCTTATATGTTCGTGTTAAACTTATACATTATATGTTTTACATACATCATTGAACATTCTATACATGTCTATTGTTTATACCTTACGCATATGCATAACGTACATGTAACGTTTAATCTGTTTTTAATTCAAGTAACAATACACCATTAATGCATAAAATGTTTAACGCGTGTGTCAATCACATGTTACTAGTTTAGGTCTTTAATATCCACACACTTGTATCAAACAAACATACATAATAACACATACATACACATTCTTCCATATCGATCAACCGTTTTCATTCAAGTGCATGTATCAAACAAACAAGCATTCATGTCAAAATGATTCGCATTATCATAAATTACCTAACGCCTTATGCTTTTACAAAACGGTTATTTATTTCATTCATAATGATCAACTATTATCCATCAAAACCCTTAAACAGGACATTTTTAACCATTAACTTTTTTTAGTTTTTGCTTTCCAAATCTCTAGCATCTTACAACATATGCTTCTTGATAGTTTTGGCGAGCTATGTATTTCATCCGAAGAATATTGATTGGTTAAACCATCCTAACATCATCCGTGCTGAAATCAAAATCAACCTAGTTGCTTCCTTTATAGCACCGCATGTGCTGCATCGTGAATATCCGACAAACCGTGACATTATCTGCCCATGGTAACTTCATTTTCCTTGGCCTTTCTGAACTCGCAGCTTCCACCTTCGGGTGTCCAACTAATTTATGTAATTGGAAAATATGTTAGTTTGCGTAAACAAGTGAAAAAACAACCATTATAACAAACATATATGACGATAATATGTATTACTAATTTATTACACATATGCATTGTTAATATGATTAGAAAATATGTTTTTACCTGAATTGACATATGTGTTTCCTGTTGTCCTCCCCTGTTTCTGTGTTGCCTGCTGTCCTCCCCAGTTTCATGCCCTGTTTTTGTGTTGCCTGTTGTCCTCCCCTGTTTCATGCCCTGTTTCCTTTCTTGCCCACACGTTTTCTTGTATGTTGTTTCAATAAAACAGTTGTGTTATTATGTTTGCTCACGTATACAATATGTGTATTATGTGTGTAGTGCGCATATGTAGTACATCTGTAGTGCATATGTGCAATACACTATAACAACATATATGTGTAATACATCTGTAATGCACATATGTAGTGCATCAATAATGCCAGTAATACATCTGTAATGCATATATATATAATGGACCATACTTGCATATGCATGTAATGCATCAATAATTTATCTAAGCCTAAAAGATGACATCATTTATGAAATTTGAACATTACAGCTGTTTACCTACTTTTTTTTTCTTATGATTTATGTTTGATTTCGCTGCATATTTGGACAAATTAGACGATTGAAACAACATTTCTGAAACAGATAATTGTCATTCATTGATCACATGTACGACATACTTAAGTAATATAACTGATTCAAATATATGTAATCAGAATACTATATGTATAAAATGTATCAGTTTGTCTAACCATACTATCAATACTCCTATATTTGTCACTGTTTTTTGAAACGTCTTTACTTTCGTCGTTAGTAATTTTTCCACTGTTTTGCTATCAGTCTGGACATTATTATCTTTATTACGTATATGTATTATACATAACAAACACTCGAACATTATCATCAAAGCTGAAGATTACCATTACTATGTTCAATAGTACATATGTACACTATCAGTCTATAAAGAAACATGCTAAATAACATTACCATTACTATGTTCAATAGTACATATGTGCACTATCAGTCTATAATTAACAATTCTATAGTGAAATACAACATTCATGTATTATATCTATGTAATATTCCATTAATAATGTAAATAATGGACTGATGTATGACACCACGTATACAAAAGGCTCATAACTGGTACTTATGGACGTCTAATCGACACTGCGCATACGAACTGTTCAGATTTGACGCAGTGTACACCTAATCGGCACCTATAACACACATAATCTACAATATATACACAAATCATTCAGAATAGACGCAATATATGCCTAATCTACACTTATTATGTAACTAATCGACACTATTGTTCTTCGATTAACAAGAAAAAGCAAAAACAGAGATGGTTGAACGCGATTTTAGTTTAATGCACCTAATTGATGTAGTAATGTATGAAATTGACTAGTATTATTGCTTACCTGATAGTGGTCATCGTTTTTCTGCTTGAATCCGTAGTCAATTGGACGAAACAGATGATCGATTGGAAGAATAAAAAAACCCTAGGATGATAGTCTGCTCGATGTTGAATGAACGAGAGAATAAAGACTGATTGTTTTTTCTTGTGCAATTCCAAGTTTACCCTTCTTCAATAAACCCCCCCCCCCCCCCCACCATTTTTTCTTTTTGTCCCCTTCTTATTTTTAGCCATTGATTTAGTAAAATCAATTGTTCTAGTGGAGTTCTCTAGTTTTCTCTTTAAAATGAGTTCTCTCTTTATCCCACCCCTATATATATTTATATGCATTTTTATCATTCTATTTTTTTAATATTTTAAGTTGAAGAGTTTATTATCTAGGTTTATTTTTAAAACCATAACAAACAACTCTGATACCGATCGAATTCAAATAGACTCATCGTCGTAATGCCCGCACTTTTACGATTGAGTAAACATCATTTTAAATATGTTACTTGTATCATAAGCTATACAAGTACCGGTATCGTAGCCAAGTTCGTGTCATTTTGATTATAAGTTGTACGCATGCCGATGCTATTTTTATCGACAGTTACACCTTTTTTTATTAGTGTTAGTGTCGTAACGAACTTAAAACCCATACCGTCTGAATTCGAGTTGTTTCGAGAAATGTTATTCTTGTTCCCAAACCATAACGAATGTAGCCAATACCGACCCAACTCGCCGCTAAAACACTCCAATTTTACCGACCAAATGCACGTTAATGCATCGCCGCAACGCGGCGGGGAAATCACTAGTTCTGTTTACCAATGAGATATTAAGATCCAAGAAGTTTTATAGGTAAATTGTTTTGTACTAAAAAAATTCTAATTTAATATCATTAGCCAATAATAATCTCAACTGAGAATATTTTCACTGGTGGTCCAAACATTTAAAAATTTTACACACATTGGACATTCGTTAAAAAAACTTAACGGCGTTAAGTTTTATCTGAATTTCAAATTGATGTTTTAGGGCTTTTGATGGAAGTATGATACAATTCGATTATATATTGTAAAACTTACCACAAAACGATGTTTCAATTCGTGTTTTTGAAGTTCTAGTTTACAAAAATTAATTCAATTGGAGCACAGTTTCAAGATAAGTTTTGCATTAACCGACTCGTTTTCTCTTTTCGATTAAAAGACTTAAAACATTAATTAGAAATCCAGATAAAATTTAACCCCGTTAAGTTATTTTTAACGGAGATCCAATAAGAGTAAATTTTTTAAAATTTCGGACCACCGGCGGGAATATTCTCAGTTAGAATTATTATCGGCAAATGGTATTAAGTGTGGATTATTAAAATCCTGTTTATCAAAAATATGTTAGAGAAGCTTGTGGCTTATAAGATTAAAAACCCATGAACTAATTTATTTTTATGTCAAATAAATAAATAATTTTTTTAAGAGGCAATTAGGCAAACATAACAGGAATAGGTCAGTCAGTTCGTTAACATTAAATAAACTTACATGAAAGCCTTGTAGCTTTAAGTTTTTCTTTTCGAAAAATAAACTTTTATAAATAAACGAGAACACCAAAAAAACCGCTACCTTCACAAAAGGAGCGTAGCCACCAACAAAAAACCATATAGAATAATATAATTTTATAGAATAAAATGTCAAAATGTTTGAATATTTGGGACAAATGTTTGAATCTTTTTATTATGTATAATAACACTAGCAGTTTAACCATTGATTAATTTGATCACTAGCTTAGGTTATTTCTTACGCTTCTCATGTTAAATTTAATATGTATTTTATTTTTGGTGTGCGCATATATCATGTGTATATAAAAATGATTTTGATAGTTAATCTCATTGATGTTATGTGTAACAATTATAAAATAGAGTAGTAATTTTGTCTATAATGAGACTCAAATCCTCAACCTTTTTATTATAATTTTTACTTAAAAATATGTTTCTTGTATCATCCATTCAAGTATCATACAGTATAATCACACCTACATTCATACTAACATACCTATATACACACAGAAAGCCATACTTAATAAATAAGCAAGTAAGCAACTATCTATTGTCACGTGTCATTCTATGAGTCAACCTACTTTTACTCGCTTTTCATTCATTCTTGATATATAAATTTACAACTTATAAAATTAAAACGAAATTTGATTTCAGTTTTAAACAAATCGAGTTTAAAAATTGATTTCAGTTTTAAACAAATCGAGTTTAAAAAGAAAAATGATCCCTTCTCACCGACTCACTTTCAATCGTATCCTATCTTCTAAATATGACTTGAACAGTGAACCTAGAGGTGTAAAAAAAAACCCGTTTGGGACCGGTTTTAGGCAAACCGAACCGAACCGGTTTGGGTTTAAAACCGGTTTCACCCAAACGGGTTTCCAAACTGACCCAAACCGTCAGTTTCAGGACCGGTTCCCCTTCAAATATATCAAACCGGTTTTAAAACCGAACCGGTTTGAGAAAAACCGGTTTAAAACCGGTTAAACCGGTTTATAAACTGAACCAAACCGGTGTGACCAGGTCGGCCTATATTGCTTCGAAACCGGTTTATAAACCGAACCGGTTTTGACCAGGTTTTGACCAGCCTTTGACCAAACCGATTCGGTTTATACAAACCGGTTTTGACCAGCCTTTGACCAAACCGATTCGGTTTATAAACCGGTTCGGTTTGGGTTTAAAACCGGTTTTGTATACCTCTAAGTGAACCTAGTACAGTAGTACATAGCAAGAAGCCCACAAATAGGGTCTGGGCCTGAAAGCTCATTTTTTTTGGGATGAATTAACCTTTGGTGCCGACTTGCTGGCACATGCATAGAAGTCCACAAATAGGCCTAGGCCTGGGCCTGAGCCTAAAAGCTCATTATTTGATAAAAGGAAAAATAAATAAAAAGAAATGTCCATCAGAGTTCGATCCTGAGCCCTGTTAGCTCAAAGCCCTGAAAAACGTCAAGAAGTCCAAAGCATATTAATACACTTCAATATTGATAAATGTAGTTTTCTAAAGATTGAATTTTGCAATTAAAAGGGTATGCGACGTAACTTATTGGCCGTTTGCCTTTTATCTTGATGTAAACATTATATTTTATTAACTCGTAAACAAACCGAACTATTTATTTAAGAGAAAATAGTCTTACTATTTCCTAACAAATTGTTTTCTTTTCTCTCGTTACACTTTGATTGAGTTGTCCATTTACTAAATCAAGATCATAAGTTCATAATTTGTGACTCAAATTTAATGTTTTTATTTGCACTTCCTCGCTTCTTCTGTGTGGGGTATGCTATTATTTATACAAGTTGGAGATCTTGTGCATTGCAGCGATTTCAAACTTGATTTGAGAAGGAACCCTAACGACTCCGTAGGTTACCTCATTGGAAACCCAAAAGGATCCAAACCCTATATATGTAGTTGTTTTAACCCGGTGTGTTGCGGTGATGACACGGTGGGAACTCATTCGGTAACGGTTTGGTTCATTGCACTACCATCAGAAAACTATTTTGTGACTAAAGTTGAAAATGGAAACATGTTGGGTTAAATGTGAAAAAGTTTTTTGTGACCAATTTGTAACAGTCTAAATTTTCGTGACCAAAGTTGAAAGGTTAAAACTTTATGCAATTTGTAAAAGTTTAAAATTTTTGTTGTCAAAGTTGAAAGGCTAGAAGTCTTACTACAATAGTTAAAATGACACAAATAAAGTGTAAAAGTTAAAGTTTTCTTGACCAATTTGTAAAAGTCTAAAAGTTTTATTGTCGGAGTTGAACGTGAAATAGTTTGGTGGCCAAGGTGTAAAAGGGAAAATGTTAGGTGTCCAAGTTCAAAAGGCAAAAGTATAAAGGCAGAAGGTTTGGTAGCTAAAATTTAAAAAATAAAAGTTTGGCGATCAAAATAAAAGGCCAAAGTAAGTTTGGTGGTGTTTGCTGTTCGTTTATATAGTGTATAATATTAGAAAAAATAGTATTTGAAGATGAACAATAATAATAAGCAAAGAGTCTTAACTTGCAGCTCTATAAAGATGAACAATTCACTTATGGTTATGCGAGTTAACAACATGATTCTTACCTGACTTGTTAGACCAATTTTGATGAGGATTAAAGATATAACCGATCTTGTTATCGTCGGTTAATGCTGATTTTGGATTGGACCGGACCTCAAACCCAAAAATCATAAATCCATAAATAATAGACCATATCGAATCTTACACCTCTATTGACAACTACGAACTTAAACACATTAACCCTTTTAAAAAGACGTTTTATCCAACTTCATGATACCGTTTGACTATGATGACCCATTTTTGTTAACCCAATACTTTCAGTCTTTCATGTAGTGTATCTGAAAGATGATCGTCTTGTCCTAAATGGATTATCTTCTAGTATAACATTTTCTTGATTATTAAACAGTTTTATTATTTCATAATATTAACTTTAACATGAGATTTTCCTCATTACAAAAACAGTAACCAAAAAACTTTTAAAACTTACCATTTCGTAACTGTTATATTAGTCTATTAACTAATCTAAATGGAAACTATCTATAAATGCACAGTTATAAAGATCATGGAAACACAATGGTCGCTTTAACTTTAGTATATATACTATCCTTGTACCTGTGTCCCCTTGACTGGCTTTAGTAACTGAGAATAGAAAACCAAACACCAAAGTTAAGGGATCATTGTTTTTTTACATAACACACCTGTCTGTAATTAAATTTTTTTTGAAAATTGACTTTCATTAAAAACAAACACAACCAACGACTATCACCAAGACGGAGAAAGACGCTGAAATCCAAAAACCAAAACCAACAATCACGTTACATCAAATAAACACCAACTTTTCCAATCCACTACCCCTATCTTAGATCTATTTTTGTACCAAAGAAAACCCAAAGATTTTATATCCGCAACCATTTCTGCCACCTTAGTGTTCTTGCCCGAAAAAATCTTTTCATTCCTAGCCCGCCAAATCCTCCAACAAGTAATGATGACAATTCCATGAATAATCAATCTCTTATTCCCCGTCGCACCACAAACCTTATGCACTTCCACCAAATCATTGACATGAAAAACAAAAGATCTAGGGATGTTGCACCATGAACCAATCGCATTCCAAACGGCCATAGAAATGAAACACCCGGTTAACAAGTGCTCGAGCGATTCCTCATTACTCTCACATAAAGCGCAACTATGATCATCACAATGCAAATGACGTCTAGCTAAAGCCTGCTTGGTTGGAAGACTATCCAGAACGGCCCTCCACATAAAAATATTACATTTTTTCGGGACCCAATCGCTCCATTGGAAACTGGAACTCCCAGCATCCACAACGGACCGCACCATCCATCTTTTAATCGCCGAAACCTCGAACTCTTTGCAGCTACCAACCGCCCAAGACCATGAATCTTCACGGTCAACCATCACCACCCCTTGAAGGAGATCTTCCAACTCCTGCTTCTCGATCACCTCCTGTTGGGAGCAAGGAGCTCTAAGCCAATCCCACACAATGCGACGAGAAGATCCAGTGACCACCAACCGATCTGCTAACAAGACATTTTTATGTTTTTCTACCGCATATAAGGACGGATACCTGTCCATAATCGGCGCCGAACCCAACCACAAATCCGTCCAAAACCGAACTTGGCGACCATTCCCAACTGTGGCCCGGATCACTCTATTAAAACCCACACCATCAACCTTAAATTTGTTCCAAAACATAACACAATTCTTCCAAACCCCGGGAACTCCATTATTAACCGGAGCAAGCCCCCAACAGCGCGAGGACCCGTGAATAGACAACACTACTCTTCTCCACATCGCGTGATGATCATTTAGAAATCTCCCAAGCCATTTAGTAATCAGCGCTTGATTATTAACCTCTAAACGAGCGATACCTAAACCCCCTTCTTTTATAGGTTTGGTGACTACCTCCCAAGCCACCCATGACATCTTCCTAACTTCATCCGAACCACCCCATAAGAACCTTCTCATCAAAGCTTCTAAATCATTGGTAACCTTCTTGGGTGCCTTAAAAAGCGAAAAATAATAAGTGGGAAGACTATCCAGCACCGATTTAATAAGGGTTAACCGACCGGCAATAGATAACGAATTAACTTTCCATTTAGATAGCCTCATCTTGAACTTGGACACAACCGGTTCCCAATTAACCACCCTATTCATGTTAGCGCCAACCATAATCCCTAGATAAGAAAACGGGATTCTACCCGGCTTACAACCCATGAAACCAGCTTGGATATCGATCTCACCATCTTCTACACCTACTCCAAATAACACTGATTTATGGAGATTAATCTTTAGCCCCGAACACAAGTAAAATATGCGAAGAATACGTTTCAAGTTATCAAAATTAAAAGAAGACCACTCTCCCATAATCATAGCATCATCCGCATAAAAAAGATGGGATAAAGTAGGACCTTCATTAGGAAGAGTAATACCATGAAACGCACCTATATCACAGGCTTGTTTCAACATACCTGAAAAAGCCTCCATCAGAATAATAAAAAGAAAAGGCGATAGCGGGTCACCTTGACGAATGCCTTTATGACATCCAAATTCGAATGTAGGAGATCCATTAACAAGAACAGACGATCTGCTCGCCAACAAGATACCACTAATCCAATCGCACCAGACCGAAGGAAAACCCATCAAAGAAAGAACCGACAACAAGAACTCCCAATTCACATTATCAAAGGCTTTATCGAAGTCAATCTTGAACATAAAAATTCTTCTCTCCCTCTTCTTAGCCCAAGCAATAACCTCATTAGCCACCAAAGGGCCATCAAGAATATATCTCCCGGATAAGAAAGCCGACTGATGCTCTGAGACAATCTTATTCATAACAGTTTTGAGTCGATTCACTAACACCTTCGACACAGTCTTTAAAATACAACCAATGAGACTTATCGGTCTAAAATCCCCCAAAGAAGACGGATTGTTTACCTTAGGAATTAAGGTGATAAAAGACGAACCAACCCCCGAGCAAAAACTTTTAACCTTATGAAAATGATCAAGAATATCCACAAAATCCTTCTCGAACAACTCCCAATAAAACCGAATGAACCTAAAATTAAAACCATCCGGCCCAGGAGCTTTGTCACCACCGCAATCAAAAACCGCCTTCTTGATCTCATGCACGGAAAAATCACTGATCAAAAAATCCGCCTCCACCAAAGACAAGACCGAAAACCCATATCCAATCAACCGAGGCCGATGTGTAATAGATTCTTTAAACTTACCAGCAAAGAATCGCAAAACTTCCTTTTTAATGAGAACCTGGTTTGTTTCCCACGCCCCATTCACTTCCAACCCCGGAAAATAATTTGAAGCTTTACGTTTATTAATAAAACCGTGAAAAAATCGAGAATTTTCGTCTCCATGAATCGCCCAATTACACCGAGCCTTTTGCTTCAAATCCCGGTAATAATGATTATCCAACTCGCCTAGCCGTCTTTTAATTTCGCTTAAAGACCATGTCTCTTCTTCCAACAAATCCCGGACCTCCAAGGTTTGGTCCAAGTCACGCAACTCTTGCTCCAATAAAACCCTCTCCTCCTTTTCTTTGGCTTTACAATCGATCGCCCATCTAGTGATGGCATCACGCAAAGCTTTAAATTTATACAACAATCTCGCGTCCGGAGAACCATGAAACGAGCCATCAACAAGCGTCTTCTTAACCAACGTCCCAAAATCCTCTCTACCAAGCCATGAATTGAAAAACCTAAACGGTTTGGGACCATAGTTCTTGGAAGAACCAATTTTCAAAACCAACGGACTATGATCCGGCTTATTCCTTTCGAGAGCAATATACTCCGCACACGGCCATTCCATAAAGAAATCCCAATTAACGAAGATTCTGTAAATACGGCTTAATTTATTTCCTGCGACAAAAGTAAAACGCCTCCCTTTCAAGGAGTACTCGTGAAGATTCGAATCATCAATGAAATCGTTAAACTCATTGGCCTCACCCACATTAAACAAAGAATTCCGCCTATCCTCAGCACACCGAACTGAGTTAAAATCTCCTGCCACAATCCACCTCCCATTACCCTCCTCGATCAAATCACGAATTTCCCCCCAAAGAGCTCGTTTAGTAACTAGATTTTGAGGAGAATAAACATTGAGAATATGATACGAGCTACTATTTCCTTTCACAGTGCCCGAAACTAGAAGCCAATTATTATTCTTGACCACCCTTTCCATACGAAAGACTTTAGAATCCCAGATCGATAATAACCCACCCGACCTTCCAGACGAAGGAACCCAATCAAAAGAATACTCACCATAACCCCAAAACCGTCCCACATCCACAGAATCCAAGGAAACAAATTGCGACTTTTGTAAAACAATAAAACTAACCTCATGATGGACTCGAAGACCTCGAATCCAATCGGCTTTGCTAGAACTCCCTAACCCACGAATGTTCAGAGAAAAAACATTCATTGAACACCTTCTTGATAGCCTTCGGAAACAAGAACCTCTTTAACATTAGAAACAAAATCTTGCAAATTCTCAACACCTAACGCCTTACTCAACTCAATGGTCTTCTCCAACTCCACCTCAATCGGACCTTGGTGTTGCACCGGATCTATACCTCTACCAATCATCGAGGGCTCCGCAGTCTCTCCCTCGATGTCTCGAACCACCTCCGTATTAGTAGACATCCCTTTGTTAAGATCCGGTGTTAAGAACACTCCTTCAACACCTGTCTCGATACCCCTAGTAACATCCGAAGGCACGTGCATAATACCGATGAACCTATCAAGATCAAACATATCTTTATCCTCCCTTGGTCTCTTCTTAGGACGCTCCCTAGAACCACTACCCCCACTCCGATTAGAAAATAAAGACTTCCGTCTGAACTTCTTATGTCCCTTGCCTTTCAACACAGAAACATTAGTACTATCAACGTTACCATTCTCGACCGCCTCCTCATTAGAATGATCATAAGAGTTCGAAAATTCACCGACCATCACGTTAGAATTATCATTCACACAACCATCCAACCTATTAACAGCATGTTCCCTGACAGAAAACTCATTAGCTTGAGAACATTCGCCCTCTTCACGATGCACATTATGGAACTCATCCTGCACGATATTATCATCACACTTATCCTCCTCCGGTAAAACGGAACCATCATCCTCTTCATACTCTACTACACATTCCGGTATCCATTCCCCAACATCTTCATCCACCCACACTTTAAAAATTTTTCCCCTCCAATTAATGTCCACCCGATCCACAATCCGTTTGCACTCTTTACTCAACACACCGATGAGAGTATACGATAAGTTGTTCTCTTCTCCTGATAATTAAATGATTAACGTTTTCTTGATTTTTCATCCTTATTCTTATTCGGACTAATACTTTGTTCTATTTCAAATTTTAAGATATAATATTTTATACGAATATGAATTAAAATGTACTACTAAAGAAACACGGATCCACTCCTCGGGTATGAGTCCTGGATCCAATGAGTCCACAGGGTACAATATGATAATTACAGCCAAGATATGAGTATAACTTCCCAAAGTCCAATGACCGGAACCTGCAAAACAGACACCGTGAGTCTCGTTACAGGAAGGACAAGAGGGGGGTTCTTCCTGTAACCACCCTCCGGCGTGAGAATCAGTAACGTTCGTTATGAAGAAAGTACTGAAGTAAATAGACTAGAGTACAGTGGGAGTGAATGAATACCTCATACAATTTGACAAGGTATTTATAGCCGAAGGATGATGGAAGATGATTGGGACAGCTGTCCTCTTCTAGAAGATCTCTAATAACCTTCTGAACACGTGTCCTCTTGTGATAGGTTGAACTATACGTCTCATGTGCATGAGTATAACAACCTGGACACGTGTCACCAAATGATAGGACGGATCGCACCCTGGCCATGTGCATGGTTATAACAACCTGGCCAGGTGTCCTTTATTCACTGGTTAGTATGTCACGTATTCCCCAAGTTAGAATCGTAAACCTTCTTCTAGAGAGTACTTGAGTGATGACAGCTGTCCCGCTGGCACTGTCTTCCGGATGTTTAAGCGGACAGATGTCCTGTCCTGCGAATGACTTTTGAGGATGCCAGGATTTTTCCGCGTGTGTTATGAGGATGTTCCTCCTCAATCGTGATATGCGGGTGATCCATGTGTCCCGCGGGTGTCCTACAAGAGAATTCTCTATGACCCGCTGGTGGTACTTAAGGGTATTTTAGTCTTTTTGGTACCCTACCTCTACAAGTCCCCCCAGTCCAGTGTTTCTTTCGTGTGAAGTCTTTGTGCGGGTGAAATTCTGGACTTAATGTATGTTGGGGATTTTTGTTGTTCGGAAGTTAGGTAGAAAATATCTTCTGTTGGTATGGATAATCATGAAAAAGGACAAGTTGACCACTCGCAGGCGCGTGAACAGATGATGGAACGTTTTTTACGGCTGTCACTGTACCCGACTGTACAACTTTTTCTTTTTTCGAATTTCCCGCGTGACGTGGCAAGTACTGGTTGGGTGATGTTTTTCTCTCTATACTGTTCATATCCCATCGCATTAATTGCGATGGGTATAAATAAGGAGAGACTCCTTTTCGAAGTTTTATCACTTTTTTCTTCTGATTATCTTCATAGTTTCTCTGAATTTTTCATACGTCTTTTCTTCTCTCTATTATAATGTTGAACGTACAAAGTGAAGTCGACGAAATAGAAGTCTCGTGGGATTATGCAGAATACGAAAAACTATTGGAAACTTATGGTATTCCACCTGAATGGGGACCGGAGTTCCCTTTTCCAGGTTCCATAGCCAGTTTCCCACCGCCTGGGAAAATGGCTGTGTATGCTGACTATTTCTTTCATGGAAATTTCCGTTTACCCATAACGAAATTTTTTGAGAGGTTTTTAACCGCCTATGGGATCCATTTATCTCAACTGCATCCGCGTGCTATGATGCGAATTCGTCATTATGAATTTATATGTATAGCGCGAGACATGGTGCCTCAATTGATCGATTTCCTGTTTTTTACCGTCTTGCCAACCGGAACGATTGGTATACGTGTCAAGGATTTTCCGACCGGAGCCTTGGGTATGAAGTTGAAAAGTTGTCCACTGACTGGCGTAATAAATTCTTTTGGGTATCTGAGGATGTGGTGCCTCTTTCAATGGTTCGTCGCCCCGTGAATTCCGCCCTTCCGGAGATTATCACAGCTGCTCATGAGGGTCAAGAGTGGTATCGTGTTCTTACTATGGAACCCTCACCTATGCGTGCGTTGCCGGATGAAGCTTTAGTGTGGGCGGGCATGAGTCGTTTGTGGCCAACATAATTCATGATACCCATTTTTGCAGATCTGAATGAGTGTAAGTTGTCCTGTTTTGTCTCTTCTCTTTCTTGAACATTTTGATGATCCGGGTTCTATCTTTTTCAGGCCGGAGCTCTATGTTCAATGCTCTTTTTGAAAACAGGGGTTGTGTCAGCAAGAGTATCCGCGAGGCGGGAGACCAACCTATTCTTGAGAAAACCAAGTCTCAATTTTTATTTCCAAAGAAAGTTCGCGCTGAACCTGTAACTTCGGATGCCACCTTTGGAACATGTGCGTATGTTCTAAACCCTCTTCCCCTTACTACCGTTGCTTCCGACGGAACGATTGCCATCTTATCATCAAGTGATGATGATGAAGATGTTTCTCAGTTTTCTGCTTCGGAAGAAGAGGGAGACTCTGATGAGGGTGCTTCTGAATTTTCCTCTGTCTCATCTTTATTAGCAGAACTGGAGAAAAAGAGAGCTTTCATAGCTTCTCAAACAGGTCATTCGAACGTGAAGGATGCGGATACTGAGGCGGGACCATCGAAGAAAAAACGAAAAGTGCACCGTCATAAGAAGCCGCAATACAGCCTTGCTGACCGCATTAACATTGTTGAAGGTATTCGTCAACCTTCAAATACTGTATTCTTTTTTATGAGTATTTGGCTTAGTATAACTTTGTTATGTAGATCCGTTGATCTTTAGTGAGGATATATCTGAGAAGCTGTCTACTCCAACTCCTCATGCTGAAAAACCATCATCTCCTTCTCCAAGGGAAGATGTTGAGACTAAGCTGTCTACTCCACCAAGTGACCTTAATATAGAGGGTCAGTCGACCCTTTCTCCAACTGAGACTATTGTGGAAGATAGGGTGTCGACCCCGCCAGCTGATACTTCAACGGAGGGAGCTAATATCCAGTCTGAAACTGATACTTGTTTTGACTATCTTTTTCAAGCTGGAGGTGGTACTGGTGATCAGCAGGACAATCTGCTGTAAATGAAGAAAATGTTAGGAATGTGGAGTCTCCTCCTCCACAACAACCTTTTTCTACCCCAGCTCGCCTCAAACCTTCGGGTTCTCGTTACTACGGGGATACGGGCCTGGACGACAATCATGAACTATTTGTTCCTCCATGGAATATTACCAATGGGTCCCGATTTTCTCATCCTAGGACTTGTATGGACTTTGTTGAGCATTGTGCGCCTCCTGCCGAGATGATGTATCAACGTGATCTTTCCCTCCATGACCTTCATACGAATGTTGCTTATCATCTGGCTAATGCCTTAGCCGGTAGCCAGAAGGTCTTAAGTGAGTGGTGTATTCTAGGCGAGAAGGTGGGGGAAGCTCGTCGGACGGCCGAAGTTGCCAAGAAAGAAGCTGAGTAACATCGTATTGACTTGCTTCACTTGGATACAATTATGTAATTGACGTATGTCCTTGTAGTAATAAACCTCTGATACTCTTAAAAGAAGTTAGTCTTATATTTACTTTATCGTTGACTATATGTATTGGATATTTGATTAACTGAAATTGAAAAACAGTTGTCATGTAAGTATGAAGCTTTCATAAACTTTTTCTGCAAAAACGCATAATAGTTCAAGTAAAAACACAAACAAAAAATACATTTTTATTTATAAAAAGAGTTGGATGGTTTATTTGGTTAGAAAAAAGTCTGGCCCCACATCAAAGCGCCTGACGCATGTTAAACCCCTAATGTCCAAGCCCCTTGACGCACTACACATGTTGGAGTTTAATGCCCCTGCCTAGTGATGTAGCATGCGACATTATTTGGCTATACATGGTCTTGTAAGAACTTAGTTATACGTTTAATCAATATCTTCAATTTCTAACCAAGCATTTAATAATTTATAAATGAAAAAAAACTCAATTTTATATCCGATCAAATGATCAACGACACCAAACTACCAATTTTAATAATAATATATTTTTTTTCTTGAACGGACAAAGAACCCTCCAAATAAGGCTACTACTAAATTTACTATATTGGGATACGCTTGACTTTTGATCCGAGGAAAACCCTCAGTTAAGGCCAATGCCCGTGAACACTCACCCAAAGACACGACAGTGTGTCAGTGTGGTGAGTTAAAACTCGCTCAGTTCAAGGATCTCACTAGTGAATGCCACCTACTTGTCATTCTAATATTATCACATAGTGCCGCCGAAACTAAATGATGGGGCGAAAATTGAACCTAAGTCACATAAAACACCAAATCTCTCACTTATCATACTCGATATTCTCTTTATTCTAGATATGCAGACAAAATTCCTTTAAAAAAAACTGTCGTGGCGTTTCACGTCATGAAACCCCTCTCACGCACACAACATGAGCGGGGCTGTAAACTCACATTTCATTCCATAATTTGTTCAATCATTTCATACATTGTCTCGTATACATCAGACACCAGCAAGCACACAAAGTCATTTTCTTAATCAGTTGGCATATATAAATTAACCAGCACCAATAACATTAATTCGTACTATTATTGTTCCAAGGTCTCTTTTTCCCACCAATTTCTTGGTATGCCATGTTCTTCTTCACTATTTCCCTCTTTTCATTATCTTTAGATCCTTCAGTTGCTTTGATTATTATAAAATGTTAAATCTTTTTTAGATATTGTAGTTGGGATTCTGCTGTTGGATGTAAATTTTTTGGTATTCTTTGTCCTTGGTTAGTTTTAACATCCCTACATTTATAATTTATAATCATAATATCATGATAAAAATCATTACTTTTTTTTTTTTGTAGAATCCAATGTTATTGTCATTTTGCAAATGGGTTTATCTTCTTTTTATTAGATTGATCAAAATCTTGATTGTTGTATATATTATTATGATATTTCAGGGTATACAAGAAGGTTAAAAAACAGTTAAAGATCCATAAAACACCATACCCACATATCAAAATCTCATCTTTTTGTGTTGTGAAGATGAATTCTTGATAATTTACTGTTACCAATGAAGGAAGCCAAAGATCCTCCAACTACCATTACAGTTACCACTAGACCAAACCAATCTAGGGCTTTACTACAAAGGCTTCTTCAACTACTTGCCTTGTTTCTTATTTTATGTTTTATCATTTCTTTGTTTAGTATATATGATCCATAAAACCAGTGTCATTACAACGGTAACTTCATCGATCCCCATTTTACAACCATGTGTCCAAGAACAATCAGTCGAAAATCTTGACCGTTGGATCACGCCTCGTTCAAATCTTATCCATACAATGAGTGACAAAGAGTTGTTTTGGAGAGCTTCTTTTATGCCACATGTGAAAATATATCCGTTTGCATGAGTCCCAAAGATTGCGTTTATGTTCTTGGCTATTGGCCCGTTACCATTGGCTCAGTTATGGGAAAGGTTTTTTCAGGGGCAAAAAAGTCTTTTTTCAATATACGTTCATTCGCTTCCATCGTATGAACCCCGTTTTCCATCCACATCTGCTTTTCATAACAGACAGATCCCAAGTAAGGTATAATACACTTGTATGATGAGTTAGTGTACACCGAAGGGCATTTTAGGCATTTCACTAATAATAAAAAACATCATCATCATCATCATCATCGTACTCAGTATATCCCACCAATAGCCAAGCTATGGTAGGGTCTGAGGAGGGTAAGATGTAGACAGCCTTACCCCTACCCCATAGGGATAGAGAGGCTGCTTCCGATGAGACCCCCGGCTCGATAGTAGTTTTGCATCAAGCCTTGGACATAAGGCACATAGCACTCAATCATCGGGACACCGGCTGATTGGTGCATGTACCATTGTCTTTCGGCTATCAACGCCACCACATGATGCCTGATTAACCTTCTGCCACTTTTAACGTTATTTTCACGAGATTAGTAAAATAACGTTAAAATTAGTGCAATTAGTGCAATAATAAAAAACAATATGTTAATTATTAAATTTTATTAAAATTTTGCATGATTTTGCAGATAGCTGAATGGGGTCAAATGAGCATATGTGATGCCAAAAGAAGATTATTAGCGAATGCGCTTCTCGATATCTCAAATGAATACTTTATTCTTGTATCCGAATCTTGCATTCCCTTATATAATTTCACTATAACTTATGATTACATAACTCGATCCAAATACAGTTTCATAGGCTCGTTTGATGACCCGGGACCACATGGACGTGGTCGGTATGACTCAAACATGTTACCCGAAGTCAACGTCTCACAATGGAGAAAAGGGTCCCAATGGTTTGAAGTCAACCAAAAACTCGCATCGATTGTAATATCTGACGTGACATATTACCCAAAGTTTTTGGAGTTTTACAGGCCTCCTTGTTATGTCGATGAACATTATCTCCAGACTCTGTTAACGATCAGGGTACCAAATATGCTAGCAAACAGAAGTTTGACTTGGGTTGACTGGTCACGAGGTGGGGCCCACCCTGCAATGTTTGGGGCAAATGACGTTACAGATGTGTTCATGAATAAACTTCATGAAGGACGTGAATGTGTTTATAACGATGAACCGTCTTTGATTTGTTATCTGTTTGCTAGGAAGTTTGCTCCTAGTTCTTTACAACGGATGCTTGATATTGCACCAGAATTTTTGGGGTAATGATTCGTTTTAAATTGATATATGCTTGAAGCGGTTTTTTTTAGGTGTAAAGATGAAAATATGAGTTCTCTTTTCTATATTTTCATTTAAAGATTGGGTTTTTGTAGTCTATTAGCTTAGAATTTTGTTAAAAAACCTTAAATATTCAATTCTGTTAGCAAAAGGCTGAAGCTTTTTAGATTTTGGGCTTGATGCTTGTTCTTTGACTGATATAATGGCAGACTGTATATTGAACTTTCAAAAATATCTTTTGATGTTTAAAACATATATACATAGTAATAAGTAAAACTAGTCCTATACAGCTAGTAATATTTACCAAATTAAACGGAGCTCGGGGTGAAGATCTGACCAATTGCTTCAAGAGGAGAAACACTCCAACTTTCTACATGTTTAACAATCTATCATGTGAAACAATATTGGTATTAGCTATGAAGCATTTAGTGTAAATAATAATATTATTTTTGACTTACTCTAAACCGATTATCCAGATCATAGACTGTAATCCCGTCAATGCAAATAAGAGGCCTCCAAGGCAGCTTAAGATACGTCCTGCACATTCGACTTCCAGTTGTTAAACTACTCCTAATGAACTTCAAACCGTGGTTGCTTTAATGATTAATCCCACTTTGAATATTGTTCATCTTAAAATGGTATACAAACCTTAATCTCCATGTTGCCTTCACAGACTCCGTTTCATCATTCAGAACCTGTGTTCCACCACATCAATGAAAACAAGATATCACCAAATAGTCAAATACCCAAAAAAAAAAAACATAACCTTTAACTTAATGAAATACAATAAACAAAAAACAATACCTTTGTAATGTTTTTCAATGAGATTGATGGATCGTCAAAAAACGGTACAAGCAATTTCAAGTTGCGAGAATACAATTCCCTACCTGCAAGTCCACACTATCAGGATACACACACCGATCATTGTACTAATGAAAAGAAGATTATATAATCATGCAATTTATATCGCACTTGAAATGAGTTGAATCATTTAAGTTGTTACCACTGAAACTAATGGTCGGATCTTCAAATACACAATCGTCCGCATAAATCCCAGATGTAAACTTTCCTAAAAATAATTACATAAAGTTATAAAATATGCCTGAATTTGATAATAACATAAATGCAACAAGGTTACCTACCTGTAACAAAATAAGCATTGTCATAGTCTTCCTTCAATACAATCATAATATCATCAATACAAGTAACCGAGGTTTCGTATTTCGGTTCCGGAGCCGCTTCATATAATCTACAATAATAATAAAACATCAATCCCTACAACCTCTTAGGAACCCTAAACTTGTATATCATTATCATCTAAATGATAGAATTAGTACCAAATTAGCAGTGCTTACTCATTTTTGTTGAATGAAGAGAAGAGTCTTAGGATCTCTGTAGCTCCACTGACAACAAATTTCAAGATTTGTGGTGTTTCTTTTGTGTTTGAACATCGAATAATACGATTACGAAAGCTCTGCAGATATTTTGGGGGGAAATTATAGGGTTTTGATGTGTAAAACACTGCGAATTGAATGATAATTGAGGATGAGTTTGAATTTAGAATAAACTTACATGATGTGGTTGAGTATTATTGTGTAATGGTAACCGCACATTGAAGTAGATGGCTCCCGCCATGTTTGTTATCATCGTCTCTCTAGGACGACTGTTTTTCTTTTCTTCTTGAACGGCCATTTTGGCCAAATTTAAAGAGCCCGTTGTCGGGTATGTTGTTTTAACTGGGCTTACCTTATTTCAGTTGTGTTTGATGTAATTTCAAACTTAGGGTCTGTTTGGTATGGGGTAATGGAATGGATGACGTAATGGAATGGACATGGTAATGGAATTGACAAATGAATGAAATGGGTTATTACCATTCCAATAAAATGTTTGGTTACCACATGGGAATGAAATGAATTATTACTTTGTATTGTTGGTAGGTAAGAAAAAAATAAAAAAATAAAATTAAAATGGTAGTGAGTTGTGGTGGTGGTGGTGGTGGGAGCGGTGGCGATAACGGTGGAGGTGGTGTTGGCGGTAACAGTGTAGGTGATGGTGGGCAGCGGTGACAGTGGGCGGCGTGTGTGATGATGGGAAGATTATTGATGGATGCGGCGGGCGGCTAGAGGTGGTGGGTGGGTGGCACTGATGGCGATGGTTTGTGGAGGTGGGTGGTGGCGGCGGTGGACGCCGATGGTGGTGATTGGTGGCAATGGCGGCGGTGGTGGGAAGCATTGAGATATATGTGGCGGGCGGTGCTGGGTGGCTAGCACCAATGGCGATGGTTGGTGGAGGTGGTGGTGGCGGCGGTGGACGGCGATGGTGGTGACTGGTGGCAGCAGCGGTGGTTGGTGGTGATGGTGGTGGGTGTTGATGTTGGGTGGTGGTGGTGGTGTTGGGAGGGTGGTGGAGGTGATGTAGGGTAAAGGAGAGAATATAATGGAAAAAAACATGGGGGTATGAAGGGAATGAAATTGGGGTATTTTAGAGGGAATGGAATGGACTAAGTAATGGGTCATTTCATTCCTTTGGTCAACCAAACACACTATTTTCCATTCTCTCACAATGGGTTATTCCATTCCATCCTCCATTCCTGCATAACAAACGCTACCTGGGTCACAAGTCAATGAACTTGAGAGACAAATAATGAAAAGTCGGTCATAATTGGTTGTGTTTTCTAATTACAATATGTTTCCGGACTATTTGTAATTATAATATATAATGTTTTAGTTAACAACTTAGGTTAATCTATCTAAACCCATAATAGTTATACTGGGAATGGCAAATGGGTTGGGTTTGGTCGAAACGGGTCATGGGTCGGAACAGGTTAGGGTCGAAACAGGTTTGGGTCAGAATGAGTCAATTAAAAAAAAGGTTGTTTTGGTTCGGGTCGGAACGGGTTAGGGTCAACAGGTTCATGTCAGAACGGGTCCGGGTCGGAATGGGTCAAGGTCAAAACGGGTTTCGGATCGGGTTATTTTTTTTTCGAGAACAACGGAAGAAACATCTTTTTTTTTACTTTTTTCGTTTTCGATTTATACTTTGAGTTATGACTTTTTTTTATTAATTTTTTTGTATTGTTTTTTAGAGGTTTTTATTAAGATCAAAAACCCCTAAAAAGAATTAATAAAAAAATATAACTCAAAATATAAATCAAAAACGAAAAAAACAAAATAACTAAAATGTTTCCTTCGTTGTTCTCGTTAAACTGAGAAATGAACTGAAACCGAAAAGTCGACGAAAACAAAACTTAAAACCAAAACTGAACCGAATTGATCGAAACCAGAAAAATCGTTCAAAACGAAACTAGAGAATTGAAACCGAATGGAAATGAAACTGATCAAACCAACCAAAACGAAACAAAAAACCGAAAACGAATCCGGAATCGACCAAAAAGAAACAAAAGAAACGGAAACCCAGCCCGTCCAGTGTGAAAACTCGTGTAGGCTCGAAACCTGGTCCGAGCCAAAACCTAAACAGAATTCGTTTCAATCCAAACCCTAAACCGAACTCGTTCCAATCCAAAACTTGTTTCAACCCGAACTGCTACTTTTCCTTAAGACAATAATCCACATCGACCAATTTCTTTAAATTTGTCGACCTATTTTGACCCGAAAATAAAAAAGTGGAATTTCAAGTGAACCATTTTGACTCATCTTATTGAAATGAGTCTTTAAGTGTCATTTTCGTCATTGTGGTTTGGCAAATAATGCGAATTTTAGTCCAAAAAATTTATTTTTTGCATATGAACCCTCCACGTTTCCCGGTTCTTGCAATTACATCCAAATCGCTAACCCCATTAAATTTAATCGTTAAGTCTGGGATAGACATGTCTTCTAACTCTTTCTTTATTATAATACTTATGTCAGCGAACTGCGGTTTTCGTTATTGTGGTTTCTCCAAATATGTGTTTTTAGTCCAATAGTTTCAAGTTTGCAATTTTCGTACTTGTAGTTTCATTACACTTGCAATTAAACCTGAATTTATTAACCTCGTTAAGTTTGATCGTTAACCCATTTGCGTGCCCTTCACGTGACGACCAGTTTTGTCGTTTTTCTCTCTAAATAAACCTCAATCCTAATTAGCTCCCTCACGTGAGGGGCTCGGGTGTATTTAAGGAAAAAGGAAAAAAAGAATGAACAAAATTGTCCCTCACATGAAGGGCACACTGATGGGTTTAACGACCAGAATTAACGAGATTAGGGAATTCAGGTTTAACTACAAGTGAAATGAAACCACATGGAAGAAAATTGCAAATTTGAAACTACTGGACTAAAACTGCAGATTTGGACAAACCAGATAGACGAAAATCGCAGTTCACTGAAATACGTATTATAATAAAGAAATGGTGAAAAGACATGTCTATCCCTGACTTAACAATTAAATTTAACGGGGTTAGTGATTTGGATGTAATTGGCAAGAACTGGGAAACGTGGAGAGTACATGTGCAAAAAATAAACTTTTTGAACTAAATTCGCATTATTTGTCAAACCACAAGGACGAAAATGACACTTTACTCTATTAAAATCTATGACCCAAACCAACCCATATGATTTTTAATACAACCTAAATTAACTCATTCGAAATGGTTTGGGTCAACATTGTCACCTCTAGTTATACATTAGAGAACACGAGGTGCAACCGAGTTAGGGTTCATCAATCATAAATCAAAACAAGTTAGGGTTTGTCATAGTTAAATCGCTTAGGATTTGAGATATTGTATTCAAGTTTTTGAGATAGTTTTCTTGATCAATAAAGTGTTTGGGAGTTACCGAAACACATGTTCGTTTTTGTGAGTTATATCAATTCGATCTTGAGGCTGTCACTTAACAGTTTTGTGTCATCACAAGAGCATAACTTTATAGCGTAGCGCACGGTGGGACGAAAACCCGAGTGAGCTCGGAATTCAAACTGACCACCTCACAAGACCGAACTCAAATCATTCATTTTCATAGTCCACCAAAAGTAACACAACTAGGAAGGGAGGGAGAGAAAGATATATATATATAGAGAGAGAGAGACGGTGTAACGATATTAAGGAGAATGAAGGCGAGTTGCAGGTTTCCGGCGGGAGAAGAAGGTCCACGTAAGCAAATCACTAACGGAGTTAACATCCATTAGTTGCGGTCCGTTAAAAACAAATATCACTTTAGTTGGGACCGCCACCAGCCAAGTTTAAAGTTATGACTTTTATTTGCCAATAGGGCATAGTTTGGATTATTTAAAACCAATATTCCTTTTTTAAATAGAATTTGGGATTACCCTCAATATCTGAGTGATTCTTTTTCAGAAACGAGATGTCAACTGTTTATACTGATTTTGAGTATTTGACACTCCCCTTGGTCAGTTTATTGCTTGACATATTTTTTTTATTTTCACCTTTGTTCCTTAATAGCCAAACGAATTTTAAATTAATCTAATGAAATAAGTGAACCCTAAATCGATGATCGGTCTCATCTCCATCAATTTTGAATTGCTCTCTTTCGGTAACCCTTCGTTACAAGCTTAACTTATTCATGCTAGTCCCATCTCTTTTCAAAATCTTAACCATGATGGTTTCTGATCTCTTAAATCCACAATTTTATTTGAAGTTTTACATATATATGAACCAAATATGAAATTAATATTGTTGACCATTATGAGTTACAAATTCAAATCTTATTTTGTTTGCTTATGATCTTTAAATGTTTAATTTGGTTTTCAGTCGATTTCTATGGTATTACTATCAAGTTTTATCTTATCTCATCTTTGGTTAACATTAGGGTATTTTAGTGTATTTTTAGCTTGTATTTGATATTTTCAATTTGTAAGGGTTCATATATATAATTGACCCTATAAAAACAGATAAGATAAAGATGCTGAAAGAAAAAGAAAACGTAAATGATGTATAGCATAAAACGTTAAGGGTGTGAGTTGAAAGTAATAAGAAACGTAAAGAATGAATTTTGTAATTTTATAAAAGTTCAACATCTTTATATTTTCATATTTTAATAAACTTTTTTTAAAATGTAGGATTTTGTTACATATGAAAAAAAAATATGAAGTAATGCGTGACGAAAGTGATTACAATAATTATAAACGTCAAAGCCCAAAGATGTCTAAGCATATAATGCACACTAGTGGATGGGTTTGCTTGTCATTTGATTTCGATTTTGGTGTGACATATGTAGAATTTAACTTTGGTTGACGAATTAATAGGTGTTTCTTTTTAGAAAATATAATTAACATTATCCATCTTATACAACTATACTAGTAGATTAGAGCCACATATCTGGTTATATAAACGCATGAAGGTTAATTAGAAAATTATACAGAAGTACCAAAATGATCGCAAAACTGCTATGGATAAATAAGATAACCAATCTTGTTTTGTTTTGGCATAAACGAATCAAACTCAATAAGTTACCGATGTTCCTAAATAGTTGAATTGACATACAAAAAAATACTTACAAATGAATCAAAATTGATACCCTGTGAAATAGAATTTAATAATAGTGTCTATTTAAAAAGAAAAAAACAATGTTTTTTTATATATGATAAAGTATGTTTCATTAAATTATTAGATTTACTTAAAAGTATTTTTAGAACGAAAATAAAAATGTTAATGTTGTCTTGATTTAATGTTAAGTTGCGTGATACCATCGTAAAAGAAATTTGTAAAACTATATCTATCTTGCTATTTTCTTTTAAACGTCTTCGATCTATTTAATTACTTTATAAAACGTCTTTTATATTTGTTATATCCTTATAAACGTTTTTTAATGTAAGTATTTTAAAATTCTCATAGTACAGGTTTCTATTTATGTATTTGAATTATATATATATGTTTCTCTTTTTTACGAACTTGAGATGAGTCTTTGTTTTATGTTAATTATTTATTTATACACAAATTTAATTGATTTTCTAACGTTAATAGTGTTAAGCTCAAAACTTGTTATGAAATGAAAACCATGTAACTTAAATGTGTAATTTTTAAACTTTGTTAATTAAAAAGTGGTTTAAGTTCGTTGCTATGTAGGGGGTGTGACATTAACTAACCGACTAAAATAACAAGTGTTATAAAAGAATAAGTGTTATAAAAGAATGTTAGTTAACCAAGATATTTAAAAAAATTGGCTGAAATGGGATGATCTCCTCATTTTAAGCCCTTTGGGCGTTACCAGGTTAGCCAGAGAGGGGGGCTGGGTGGCGCCAAGGAGGGTATTGTGGTGGGGAGAATGGTTAATGATTGACCTGAATTTGGAGTTACACCCCTCCACCTTCACAACAATTAATCTGGTATAAGCCAAAGTATATGAACTATTTATGTAAAAGAAAAAAAAGTTTATGAATGACAAACTCGCACACCTGTAAATTACATTGTTTTCCCTAAATGCGGATTTGAACTCCTGTCAATTTTAATTGATACACTTTTTAACGCTTTGACACTATTAGGCTACCAATCTTTGATACTTATGTAATTAAATCTGTAAATACAATAATGATTATCAAATATATAATATTAAATAAAAATTATATATAACATATATCCAAGTCAAGCTTGATATATATGTTCACGTTTGAGCTTATAAAAGAAGCTTCAATATAGGCACATGCTTGTTAAACCCGGCTCAATTTAAGCTATAGCTAGCCTATCTCATGTAGCTCATAATACACTTTGCTCATTTACACCTCTAGATACAAACATTTTTTAAAAACATTTTTATTTTTTGTTTTCTCTATCATTTTTTTATAAAGATTTACCCTTATAAGAATTTCAAACTTGTTATTGATATACAACATTTTGGTGTGTATATTGTATTTCTATTGCCATAACTTGAGTTATAAAAATCAACACATCCCTATCACTATGCTTGCGTTATTTAGTTGACAAATTTTTTCTAAATTCTAACAAAAAGTTTAGACTTAATCCAAGTATCCATCCAAGGGTACTAGCTGCCATATACATAAAAAACCAAGAGTCCAAGACATCCCACTCCAAACCACTTGCCACCTTATGGCTGCCATCGGCCAACAACATCACAAACCTCCACCACTATCGCCGCCACCGGAGTTCAACAACCACCACTATATCCTTTCCAACCACCTGAAGTTCCTTCTACAAACTCCTAAAGTAGTTATCATCTTTGCTATGGTGGCACTTTCATCCTTGCTTTTGTATCACTCTTCTCCATCAGTACGATTTCCGGTCTACTATAACCCGTTTTCCGCCACGAAACACCAGCCTAATTCAGTAAGTATTTCACTATTTTGCATTTCTATACCAAGTTATAAAACCATTAGGTTTTTGTTGTTTTTTAGTTTCATCAAGTCATATTAATCTGGATTATCCTAGACTATTATAATCTTTACTTTACCAATTCATAATTTTAAATCTAATAATAACGGTTGAAACTTTGTTAAACATATGGCATTTTAATAGATTAATAAACAATATTTCCATAATTGAACCAGTTCGAAAACTTATTGTCTCACCATTTCACTAATCAGACTGGATTCCAACTAGATAACGTCACAAATATTTTGAATTATGTATATGTATAACTATTTTGATAAGAAAATATGAAGCTGTGTTTATCGTTTGATGTGGTGTTTTATCATTTAACCGTGGATTTATAACTTTAACAAATTGTAAAATATGAAATAAAGAAGAGTGAAAATATTTATTATGAAGCGTTAACAAATCATTAAATGAGATTTTTGAGAAAAAAAAACAAGTAAAAGGGAAAATTGAAATTCAGTCTAACCACCTAGACTGGTTATGTAGCAGGTTTACGATAGAAAAAGTCTTACCATGTTTTAAGAATGATGTGAAACTTTATATAAGTACTAGTAATATAAGAAGATATGGTGGTAACACCAAATATTATGTCAATTCAGTCGATGTGTTTACACTACTAAATGTGATAAAAGTCTGAGTTGGCTAATTTCTTGCAAAACTAAAGTCATTATATACATTGTTTTTCTTCTTTTTTATTTGTCAAAAATGGTACAATTCTAGAAGACCAAATATATCTTGAAAGGGAAAAATAAATAGAAATGAGTATACGATTCAATGTACATATATAGAGAACCATGAGTATGCGAAAGAGAAGGTAGAAACTAAAAGGAGAGTAATACTTAAATAATAATAATAATAATAATAACAACAACAATAATAATAATAATAATAATAATAAACAAAAAAAAAAACAAGATTCCTATGAATGTCTTATGACATGGGTATTATGAAATATTGAAATCTATAAACCAAAAACACACCTTTTTTTATAAACTTTCTTCCAATTCAAAACCTACACATCAAACACGATTTTACCTTTCTTAAGTTATATTAAAATATTACACTAATCTTACTATAATCACATTAATTGATAAAAACAACGTGTCAACAAGAGAAGTATACTTAAATCGAGGGGCCCATTTGTAATTAATATATAGTTATTACATCTAGTTATAAGACTTTATTGTTCATAATAATATTTTAACTTATTCATTTACTTATTTTGAAAATCTTATTTACTGACTTATTTACTACTTTGATCCGGTTATAAATAAATGATATTAATAGCATAACTTATTAATATTGTTTTGGATTCTTTTTGTGCGGAGAAGAAAGTTGACAAACTGATGAGCATACTGAAAGGTGCCGCAACAAGCAACAAGACGATTATAATAACTACTATAAATGATGTTTGGGCGGAACCAAACTCCATGTTTGATCTTTTTCTTGAAAGCTTTAAAGCCGGGAATGAAACCCAAAGATTTATAAAGCACTTAGTTGTTGTAGCTTTGGACCATAAGGCATACACTCGTTGCTTGTTGTTACATCCTTATTGTTACAATCTTAGTACCCATGGAGTCGACTTTTCTAAAGAGGCCTATTTTATGGCACCTGATTATTTGAAAATGATGTGGAGAAGAATCGATTTCCTACGTACTGTTCTAGATTTAGGGTATAACTTCATCTTTACGGTACTACTTTTTCTTTGTCATATATCTATACACAGTGTTCTATTTACACAGTTCTCAACATAATACTGCTTATGAAATAAACGCAACTTTCTTATTTTTATATTAAAGGATGCAGACATCATGTGGTTTAGGGATCCGTTTCCACATTTTCATAAGGATGGTGATTTTCAAATTGCTTGTGATTACTTTAGAGGGAACGCGAGTGATCTAAATAATTTGCCAAATGGTGGTTTCACTTATGTAAAGTCAAATATTAAGACGATTAAATTTTACAAATTTTGGTTTGATTCACGATTAACTTATCCAGGTTTACATGACCAAGATGTGTTCAACAGGATCAAGTTTGATCCCTTCATTCATGACAACGGGTTACAAATCCGATTTCTTGATACGGCTTTCTTTGGTGGATTTTGTGAGCCAAGTAGGGATTTCAACAAGGTGTGCACCATGCATGCAAATTGTTGTGTTGGGTTGGAAAATAAGGTTCGTGATATAAGAATCATGCTCCAAGACTGGCGAAGATACACGCAGTTGCTCGGTAACCAAACTAACATGGTTAGATCATCAGTTAATTCTTGGACAGTTCCTCAATCATGCAGGTATAGTGTGTACATACTACATGTATCATATATGTTTGGTCTCATTTTATCATCACTTTATTGGTCAAGAGCATAAAAGGCTTTGTTAGATTGATCGTATCTAAATAATAATCAAACTATCAAACTTTCTGATAGGGGTGAGGAAAAAGTTGATTAATCGAGCCAAAACCGAATTAACCGACAAAACCTATATAACTAACGACTTGTATTGCCTTTCTAATGATAATTACAGCTCAGGTTTCGTTATGCATTGTTCCCAAAAGAATGGTACCACACCAAACTTGCTTAATGTTTTTATTGGATTTATAACACTAACATAGATTGATTATTTTGGGCCAAAAGTTTTATGTCAAATTTATTAACATGTGTTTAACGAAAATTAGTCTAAAAGTTTGGGGCTAAAATTTATTATTCTGAGCTATTTATGTGTTCATACTCAAAACATTCCACGATTAAATATAAAACAAAAATTGAGCCATAAGAAATCGAACTCCTACATAAATCCTGGTACCAAGAATTCGATTTTAGTTCGGTTTGAGCTCAAAATGAACCCAAATCAAGGATGTGTGTCCTTGATATTGGAATATAGTTAATGGCGCCAACAACTCGGAACGAAGTTCTGTTATTTAATGATGTTATTTAATAATGATAGGAATTATGCATGTGAGGAGTATTTAAGGAATAATTCCTAAAATGATTCAAAACAAGAGAGAGAGAAAAAAATCCTAAATGGATCCAAGTTCCCAAACTAACCCATCAAATATGTATTGAGGAGACGTTTTGGTAAAATAAACGACGGGATTTTAAAACCAATCAAAATGTGACATGTGTAAAGGATCTGACACACCAGACGAGATTTTGTTCCGACCATATTTTTAACTTAATTCACTTTTTATAAAACAATCTACCAAGACGGTTTTTTTATGTTTCTTATCTGGTCCGTTCAAATTATTATTTTTCCTAACTTCATCTTCTTCATCTCTTCATCTTCATCTTTAATTCTCCACAATATTTTTCCTAACCACCAACTCCACCCCCATCACCACCACAAACCACCGTCATAATCCCGATAATACCCTTCTTAACCTCCTCCGGCAAAGAAAAACCGTCGGTGGTGGAAGCTTCGTGTAGTTTAAACCGAGATGGGTTTATGGTGGGTGGGGGTGGGGCTAGTGGAGGTAGTGGTGGTGGCGGGGTTGGGTGAAGGTTGTGGTGATGGATGGTGGTGGTGGTGGTGAGGGTGGGGGTATAACGGTCATTACGTCGTGAAATTGAACCGGGGTAAAGCTCCGGCGAGTTGTTCGGTGGTGGAATCTTCGTGTAGTTTAAGATCGGTTTATGAATTTGTGGAGAACTAAAGATGAAGATGAAGAAGATGAAGTTAGGAAAAAAAAATATGAACTGACCAGATAAAAAACATTAAAAAACCGTCTTGGTAGACTGCTTTATAAAAAGTGAATTTAAGTTAAATATGGTCGGAACATACGAGATTTTTAAAAATATCGTCTGGTGTGTCAGATCCTTTACACATGTCAAAATTTGATTGGTTTAAAAATTCCGTCGTTTATTTTCCCAAAGCGTCGGCTCAGTACATATTTCATGGGTTAGTTTGGGAATGTGGACATAAATAAGATCTTTTTTTCTCTCTCTCTTGTTTTGGATCATTTTGGGAACTGTCCCAATATTTAATTTTAATTTATTCTATGAAAACGTGTACTAGGTCACCAAACTATATATTTGATTTTATTTAATTATAAGAATTTTGGTCAATAACAAGAAAACTTTAAAATTTTGTAAGAAAGGCATTTCATGATGTGTCAACATGTTATAGGTCCCAACTGAATGTCTTCCCGTTTTCTTTTACAAATTACAAAATGCTATATGTCTAGGTTGAATTTATATATCTTATTTTTCTTCGTTTATGTTCATTTGTGTGTGTGTGTGGGTGGGGATGGAAAATGTACATTTAGTTGGTTTAGAAAAATAAAGGAAAATGTATGTGAGTAACCAAGTACTTTTACTTAAAATAAAACAAGCATGTTAGTTGTTCATCGTAAAAAAAGAAGTGGGATGATTAATCAACAAAAAAAAATCCTAACAACTTTGAATTGATATTTAAATATTCCTTATTATTATGTCAAAACTGATTACTTTGGCTCCCTTTGTTACACGTAAAGATCATAATAATTTGCGGGTATTTTTAGGGGCTCTTTCCAAAGGCCTCGTGCTCCCAAGAAGAAAGACGATGATGGAAGTAAGAGTTGATCAATGATCTTGTGAATGGAATGGTGAAAACTGAAAAGTATGTTGATCTTATAAATTAAACGAATATTAATTGTATCGTAATGGTAGATATAATCGTAAATACACTCAAATAATTGTACAAAGCTATTGTGGCCTCTTTGCCTTTATTTTTTAATTTGCTAAGTTAATTGTATCAATACATACTTTAAATATATGTTGTCTTATTTTTATTTTATTTTTCTTGTTTATCTTGAATGGTCTCACATATATTGTAGAATGTTATATTATCTATACATAACTAAACAAGAAAAAGAAAATGAGACTGGTTATACATTTACATAAAGTGGATGAAGTGGTGATCCTGAAGAGAGATTCGAAAAGGATTTTGCCTTGGTGCCGACCATCACGGGAAAAATGAATACACTAACTTATTATTATCATGTAAATAAATTATCATGACATAATATGACAAAAGATAAATCACACGTAAAAAAAAGAGGAAATTGATTTTTAATAATTTAAATTTGACATGATGGTCGGGATTAATCTCAACTTAGAAAATGTTTAGACACAATCCTAACTTTGAACATATTTTTCTCCAGTAATCTCATACTAACTGAAAGTTAACTCTGTTAGTTTTTGATTATGTGAATTGCCTATGTGGCAAAAATATTAATATTATTTTGTAACATACATAAAAAGTTGTCCACATCATAAAAAAATAATAACAACGGGGTTAGCTTAAGTTAGTATGAGATCGTTAAAAAAACCTTCAAAGTTAAGACTGTCTACAAATATTTCCCAAGTCGAGATTAATCCTGGCTACATACAGGATTCTTGTTTCATATTCATCTTGAATAATGTTTTGATACGTGAGATATCACTTTCGTATTAAAGTGTAACATCGTGAAAATTTCGAGTTCAAAATGTCACATTTCCAAAGTTAAGGAACTGGAAATGCCAAATTCCAAACCTTAGGATTTAAAATGAAAATTCTGATTTCTTGTCCTATCGTGATACGTGACGGGAAAAAATACAAGCCCATCGCGTACCGCGACAGAGCTTGGTCAAAACTTCTGGAAGAAGTCAACAGCGATACGCGATCGCTGCTGACCCACGTCATCGCGTGTACCGCGATGACGTGGTCTGACACGTTGTGACACGTGTGCCACGTGCCACGTGGTGCCACGCGTCACAACGCCTGCCACGTGTCAACACGTGGCATGTCTACTGTGTGCGTCAGCAGGCCTATATCGCGATACACGATAGGCCAGCCCAGGGATCCATCGCGTATCACGATGGGACCCAATTTCATGTCTATAAATAGCAGGTTCGGGATCTAATTCTTGGCACACCAAAATCAGTCTCACTTTCTCTCTCTAACATCTCTCTAACTATATTATCATACCTCGAAGTTCGTGCCTTGTTTCCTCGATAAGCGTGCCCCGATTCCTCGATTTCCGTGTTGACGTTTCCTCGATAAGACCAAGATGATATTTGTTCTCGAAAGGCGTGCCATCAAATTTTGAAGATTTGTGGTCATCGTTTGGAGTGTCGAGAAAAGTGAAGCGGCGTTGGAGTGCTGCTCGATTTCGTAGGGTTTCCAATACGCCAATAAGGTTAGGCGTAACAACAAATTTAATATAATATAATATTATATTAAAGGCTTAAGTCTTGAGTCAAGGTTATACTCGATACCTCGATAAAAGAAAAGAAAACATAACAAAGAAATAAAAGAAAGATAAGATATTGAATTGATACGTATATATGTGTGTAAGTATATATGTATGCTCTTTGTTATGAAAATATTATTTAATGAATAATGAGTATTCTTAAATAATAAAATAAAATGATTACGTTTCTTAGAGAAGAAGAAACGTCGGGTTTCAAATATAAACTAAAGGTTTATAATTTACTTTTAAACTAAAGGTTTTCAAGTAAAAGAAACCGAACTAAAGGTTCATCGAGATTGAGATATAAAATAAGACTAAAGGTCTTAAGCCGGATCGTGTATCTGACTAACAAATATTTATACTCGTACTATAGGTACGAGATAAAAAGGGAAAGACCCTCGTACGGTGAGTGAAGCCGATCCCAAAGCAATAAGGTGAATACGCCCCCAAACTTTTATAACTTATTTTAAAATAAGTCAAACATGTTATATGAAATTGTTTACAAGGAACTACGTGTTCCAAAAACCGTTATAAATAAGAGTATGAACCTATCCCTCAGGCTGTGCTATACGTGTGTCTGGATCCTTACATAGGTGATACTACGCGATAAATGGGCACATCGCACCACCCTTGGTCGTAGGACGCTCTCCTGCAGGGAGTACGCCCGTTGTGTATATTTACGGGTACTTAACTAAGTCGAACGCTACGGTGTTTGCTGAGGTGACCTAGAGTAGAGGCTCAAGTTTATAATGTGTTGTTTATGACTTTGTTATTCCTAAGCCACGATAGGCCGAGGCAGGCGTAGTCTCGAGGGGTAATAAAGTAAAATAAGTTATTTTGCGTCAGCGTGTTAACTAGCATTCGTTGCTGACGTATTTTATTTACATTTTGCAGGTGAACAAGTTTAGCACTTGGAATGTCGAAGTGCTACATATATACATCCGATGGCTCGGATTTATTTTGTAATCTTAACATATTATAAATGGTGGTTTTGTAATTAAAAACCAATATCCCATATATATATTATATATTTTTTTATTACAATTTTATAACAACAATTATAAAAAAATATATTGATGACTGATTATTTATTAAAAAAATAAATATATAAACAAATAGGCTCAAGCTCAACAAATAAACAAGTTGTGAGCTCGTTCAAGTTCAGCTCGGTCCAAGTTTTTAACAAGCCAATTTTAAGTGGCTCACAGATCATCAGACTCGTGTGCAAGTCTATAGTTTATAGATTATCTACTACTCCAATAAAAGAATACTACTATGTGTCACTTGTCACTCTCTCAATAATCCTCGCATTTTTAAACCCATTTTGTTATTTGGATCTCTTGTGGGTCATTACCCAACCCAAAATAGCCTTATTCTTATTTATATATAAAACAAGTGTGTTAATGTTTATTTATTTCTTTTTTTTTTCTTTTTATATTTTAACGTCATGTTTATCCTTAAGTAATAAAATGAAGCAATTTAGCTATAGAAAAAGAACATGCCAAATGAGATTGAAGTGGTTGGAACATTACTTTATTATTATTTTTTTAGTATTTTCAGGTATATAAAATAAAAGTCAATTAAAATACTTTCTTCTTTAAAAATTTTTGTTATATACATTGACTACAATATCATAAATTTGTTTATCGACATACTAACCATTTAAATTTATTATTTTGGAATGTTTTGAAAGGCTAGAATCATGTTCTTCTTTTCTTAGCTATCATATATATATATATATATATATATAACTAGGTTTTATTCCCTGTAATATAGGCTTGTTTTATATTACTCATTTATAATATTAATATATTTTTTAGATTTTAATTTATTTATTGTAAGGAAGTTATAATATACTTAAGATTTGATGATGAAAGGGTATCACAAATAAATGAGATGTTATAACCCGGTTTAAAAAAGCTATATGAGTTTGTTGAGACCTGTGACCCGGTTTTTTACTATAAAATTGTTTCTTAAATATAAATAGTATCTTTAAAAAAAACCGGATACTAATTTTTAGTATATCCCTATTTTATATGATTTTCATATGAAATATTTGATTATTTTAATTTTTAATATAATGAGATGTTATAACCCGTTTAAAAGGCTATTTGGGTTTGGTGAGACCCATATCCGTAAATTTAGTTTAAATGCATGATAAACCTTCATTTACAAATAAAGCAATATGACGGTTTGAGAGAATTTAAGAAGATTTCGTTTATATATATTTAAGATTAAGATTTAATACATAATATTGTTTTATTATATATGGTTGCCTTGTACTTGAAAGAACCGGTGTTTTCACACGAACATCTATATCGCTTTGTCAAGATTTACAGGCAGGCATTGATATAATTTTGATTATTGATAAACTAGATATATTGACCAACACAACCGCAAACGTATTGTACAAGTAATTTTTTCTTATTAGTAAATATTTGCGTAATGTTTATTTAGTAATTCCTATAATTTTAATATAAATTATAATTTTATTAACAATATATGATAATTGTGTTATCGATTGTATTTTTATTATTGCTCAAATTTTAAAATGTTCATCTACTCCTCGTATAACACATGTGACTCAAACTAGTTTGCTATAAACAGCAACCTATGGCAATAAACAAAAAGGGAAGAATCGAAAACTACAACAGAGGTAAATAATAATAATAAAAATAAAAAAGAGGCGCGCGTAAACAGTTATAAACTTTGTGAGATGTTTGACGAACTTTCTGTCTATACGCGTCACTATTCGTACCTTTTTCCGCCACTCCAATACCTTCATTCTCTACGCGTTAATAACAGTTCCTTTCATTTCCCAATTTCAAAATCAAAAATAACTTCGATTCTGGGTTAAATAATAATAATAATAATAAAATGGAAGCTATACGAAGGCAAGCGAGCAAACTCAGAGAACAAGTCGCCAAACAGCAGCAGGTATGGTATATATAGTATTATTACTAAACCCTAAGTTACTAAATTTTTATATTAATCAATCACGTCCGATTTATATTTAACTGGTGATTAAAAAGTATTTACTTTATGTTCAATTTGTGAAAGGTTACATCTTTTGTTTTGAAATTTGAAGAAACAAACTGGTTGACTTTTAGTCAACAACTGAACTATCAATTGGAATTTAGGTCAACTCAACTCTATGTGAAATTAAATATTGTCTACTTGTTCTTGTTACTGTCATCAACGAGCCGAGTTGCTCGCAAGCTACTTGAGCTTGGATAGATGAAAAGCTTGTTTAGTTATTGAGCTCGAGCTCGAGTCTTTTTTTATTTTTTTTAAGTTTTTCCTCTTTTAGACTGATATTTATTTTAAATTGCACAACCAAGCTAGAGGCGAGCTTTAGCTTGTTTAAGGTACTAGACGAGCTCAAGCTGAGCTTAGGCTCGTTAAAGGGTTTTTTATATTTTATTTATATATTAATTTTTTTAAAAGATATAAAAGTAGTTAAAAACATGTATACATTAATTAATAGGTAATAAACAAGTCGAGCCCAAGCTTGAAAAGAAAACTCACGAGCCGAGCTCGAGATATCGTAAGTCAAAACAGTTCGGGCTCGGCTCGGCTCATTTACACCCCTGGCTTGGGTCTCGGTTACTTGAAGACATGTTTTATTGGGTATTTGGATTAATAAACAAGCCGGGCCCGAGCTTGGAAAGACAACTCACGAGCCGAGTTCAAGCCCGAGATCTCGTAAGTCAAAACAAGTTGAGCTCGGGCCTTATATCTCTTTATTAAAGCACGTTTATATTTTTGTTCGTGTAACCCTAGTTTAGTCTCTATTTAAACATATCTTGTACTTGTAATTTCTGATCACCGGAGAAGTGAGCAGCAATAATATATTATGGTTAACCACGTAAATCCTCGTGTTCTTATTTTTCTGCAGTTTGTTTGTGTGTGTTTGCAACTCGATCCTAACAATACGAACTATATTTAAAATTGTGATTAGTGGAACTATTCTTTTATGCAGGCTGTATTAAGCCGAATTAGTAAAGATGCTGAAATATTCGATGAACATGAACTTCAATCTCATCAGAAACTTCAAGATCTTTATAATTCTACAAGGGCAACCAAGGTATGTTTGTTTAATTCTTTACTTACGGTGTAACAATCAAGAACCGATCTATTTCTTTCCATGTCAGCATTTCCAAAAGGACATTGTTCGTGCGGTTGAAGGGTTTATGTCAATAGGCAAAAAGCAAAAACAAATAGGTATGCTTTTCAGGATTTCATTGGCTATTTCATTTCTTAGAAATGAAATATAAATAGTTTTCTTTGGCATGTTTTAGATAAAAGGTTTGCCGATGATTGTTGCAAATACGGGACTGAAAATGCTAGCACTGGTTTTCCGCTTGTAAAAGCTGCTTTAGAACTCGGCACTTCACGTAATTCTATTGAAGATAAAAGGGAAACTATGCTTGAGACACTTAACCATTAGGTAGCTTTATTTGTTCCTTTATACGTGTCTTGTTATAATGAGCTAATTTGTTTAGCTTGTTATCTTTATTTAAATGCTTACTAACCTTATTTTAGGTATCCGAGCCACTAAAAGCATCAATAAAGTCCGCTTCATTGGAAGATGCTCGCCACCTTGCACGCAGCTGTGATAGACTCCGCCAAGAAGTTGAGACTCAGGTATGCTTTAGTTCCTGCTGTATGTGTGTATATGTAAGCTGTGTGTCAGTGTGTGTTTAATTGAGATAAACTTTTTGGTTAGCAAATGGAAGTAGGCGCCAAACGAAGGTCAAAGATCCGACTCCTGAGAGCGTGCTAAAACTTAAAAACATGGAAGCGCGGTTAAGTGAGCTCAGATCTTCAATGGTCACGCTTCAGAAAGAAGCAATATCTGCTATGTTATCAGTAGAGGAACAACAGCAACAAATAACTTTCCAGAAGCTTCTTATGATAGTAACTTTTCACTCATATTTGCTTACGATAAAATAGTAGTATGTGGACGGTTAAATGTTTAAAAGTTTGTTCAAATTTGTAGGTGGATGCCGAACGGTCTTATCACCGTGATGTTTTGTCTATTCTAGAGGAGTTACACGCTGAGGTCAGCATTATGTACCAAATCTATACATTGTTAGCTCGAATCGGATGCTTTATAAACTATAACAGATTTCGCTAACATTTTCTTATTGGTGTTAGATGATTTTGGCAATGCAAATGCAAGAATCGTCTCAAACTGCTACCAAGAAAGATATTATTGTTACATCTGGCGAAGTCGGTGTACACAATGAAAATAAAGATTATGACTATTTTATTGGAAAGGTAAAGCAGAGTAGTATTTAACTACTTATAATTGTTTATAGTGAATTCAGCTGCTTTGTTGTAATTCAGTTTAGTTTTTTTTTGTGTGTTATTAGGTGATTCATCCATTTGATGCTCAAGCAGATGGTGAGCTGAGCTTAAGTGTTGATGATTATGTTATAGTTCGTCAGGTAATGGGTCAAAACGGGTCATATTTAATATGGGCCAAAAAGAGGTGGTCGGGTTGACCGATAGACATCTTATTATTCATCTTTAATAAATACGTGTTAAATAACAGTAAGAATATTATATTTGGATTTGTGTGTGATAGGTGTCTCCTAATGGATGGTCTGAAGGTGAATGCAATGGAAAGATTGGGTGGTTTCCATCTGCTTATATAGAAAGACAAGAAATTCAGAAAACTAAGTAATTACAGTGTCTGTATATGCGACTGATGTATTAGTTGTATAAATGTGATTATTTGTATACTTGTATATTGGAGCGATAAACAATCTTTGTATGGTATATAATATATCATACAAATGTACTATAGTTGTATTCAGTGTTTTAATTCGCTTTGAGAGTTGAATTCATCGGAAAATGGTCAGAAAGCGGAATTATTAGGTTATTTATTTACTTAATAATAAGTTTAATCATCTATATTAACTTATTTTAGTAAATAAACAAAGCAATGTTACAAGATGTATCTATCAGAATCTCAAAGAAAAGAGTTCATTTCAATATCTAATCATGTTCTCATTCAGCTATTTGCATTAAATAGAGTAGATTACCGACTTATTTTAGTTATTTAAGCTAGTTATCAGCCAGAATCTCAAAGAAAAGAGTTCATTTCAATAATTGTTAGTTTGATGTTAAACTAAAAAGGATAATTATAAAATAATAACTAGCAATCACATATATTTTATTTACATCTCCTAATTTTAAAAAGATTAAACATTTTAATAAAAAGATCTGAGTAAATAAAAAATATTTTTAAAGGAATTCAAATCATTCTCTGCGTTGTTAATGTATAGAAAGAAAAAATGAAGGCATATGGACAAAAAAATGTATTTAGTTTTTATCTAAAACAAAACACGTGTGTGGTTGATAATGAAAGTTTGATGAATAATGTGTGGCTCGTACTCAAACTCTAACCACCGATAGCGAATGGGTCTACTATACACCGACCATCCCAATCTAATCCCGCATCATTTTTTCAAAAGATGGTTTTAAAAGAGTGTGACATATTTTTCTTCGTTCTTGAATGAAATACTTATTTTTCTTTCTAATTATTATTATTATTATAATAATCCTAACAAATGAGAATGAATTTTCTTTTTCTTTCAAGTTTCATTTCAATATAAGAAACCTCTTCTTCTGTTCTCTGTCTGTGATAATATGTTAGGGTTAAGATGCAATGGCTGCAACACAGAATTCATCGACGAAAACACTCAGAAGATCCATTACATGTCTGAATGGCATCGCTACAACCTCAAACGCAAGGTACTAACAACCATTAGTTTAATTAGGTTTTCAGCTTAATTTCTGTTTCCTAAATTGGTAATTAGTCTCGAGTTAATAGTTTCTCAATTGGTTTGTAACTGGTGAACGATTTTGATCTCTCTATTAATATATATATATATTAAAAAGGAGATTCGATCCTCCTCGCAAAATTACTATTCAATATTTTTATATTTTATTTATTAAAACCACTAAATCCCTAATTCCACATATACAAATGATGGTTTTTATTTCTTTTTATTTTATTTTTTGTTTAAACTAATTAAAATATTTAATAAACTATATTTTTAAACATTAATTTTGGGTAAGTATCGGCTTTACATGTTTTATTTGTCGGTTGTTTAAATGATTTTCTCAAACTTTGCTTAGTAATTTTGTGCAAGTATCTGGTTGGGTGCCACACACCAAATTTGGGCAACCAAATTTTGGCAAGTATCGGCTTTACAATTATCAAAACATTTTTCATCATTTGAAAATATCCACTCGTCGCATGGTTTTATATCCGTGTTTCAACATTTAATACATCGTCTTAAAATATATTTTTGGCTTACTAATTTATGTTTATGAATTTCTGTTGGTACCGCTGATACTAATCGAATTTGTGTTAGTTTACAACTGTAACTTGCAAGTTTTTTTGGTTCTACATATGATATAATTTGTTGTATTTTGGTATTGACGGGTTTTGTTTCTTTTGATTTTAGTTTCGATGTTGTAACTTGATACAAACTGCTTTCGCGTCGACTTGCAACGAATTTATAGTTTTACTTGTGTTTTTTTGTTCGACTAAACGGTCCCGTCCTAAATCCTAGTTTTTATTAAACCTGTCAGTAGTGATCTTTAATTCATAACTTTCTTGCTGTTTTAATTAATTTCATCATCTATGTTAACCAAACCGAACAAGGCCTTGTTCACGCAACAAACGGAATTTCTTGTTCGTGTTCGTCCATTAAGGATATGGACTTGTTCTTGAGTGGTTCACGTACACAAACGAACGATCACAAATGAACACAAACAATGTATTATTTGTTTTGGCTAGCCGAGAATGGCCAGTGTCAACGGTCGGTCCGACTACCAAGTTAATTTACGTATAAATTGATCACATGATATTCACATATATTTTTGTTTTATAGTTAGTAATTTTGTTTATGATAACATAAACAAACAACTAATTGAACATTCACAAACAAAATTGAATGAGTGTGGCCTTTGTTCGTGTTCGTTCATTTAGTTAATGAAACGAAACTCCTTGTTCATGTTCATTTATTGGTTAAACGAACAAACATAAATAAACTTCCTGGCGAACGCCTTCGGTTCATCTACAGCCCTGGATATTCTCATTTGACCAGTATAATTATTAATGTTACTAATGTTGATTTTTGAAATATCAGATTGCAGGTGTTCCAGGAGTTACAGAAGCACTCTTCTTAGCCAGGCAATCCACACTCACCGAAGAGAAAAATAAGCTGAACAAGCCACCTATGCTGTATACATGTCGCATATGTGGCAAAGGATACAGAAGTTCAAATGCACATGCTCAGCATCTAAAATCTAAGGCTCATACTACATTGGCCTATGAGAGTAATGATTAAAATGAGAACACTGCAATAATAAAGCCACTTGCATCTAAGCTTCACCAACATGAAGACGAAGAAAGTGATGGAAGTGATGAATGGGAGGAGGTTGACCAAGATGTTGACTTATCGTCTTTGAATCATATGGAGATGGATGGATCATCCTCTGATGTGGATACGGATGAGGATGAAGATGAGATGGATCCAACTTGTTGTTTTATGTGCGACAGAGAACATAAAACTATTGAAAGCTGCATGATTCATTTGCACAAAAGTCATGGTTTGTTTATACCTGATGTTGAGTATTTGAAAGATGCTGGTGGCTTTTTTACTTATCTTGGACTTAAGGTAAAACGCGATTACATGTGTTTATATTGCAACAATAGCCAACCTTTCAATAGTTTAGAAGCGGTTAGGAAACACATGGCGGCAAAAGGTCATTGCAGAGTGCACTATGGTGATAATGATGGAGAAGAAGAAGGTGAACTAGATGAATTTTATGATTATAGCAGCAGGTATTAAACTATTAAACTATATGTTATAAAATTTCTCATTTTATTATCTTGCAATTCAATTAATGTAATTTTGTGATTATTGACTTAATTTTTTCTTGTAATTTTAGTTATGTTGATGGAAATGGGACGCAGCTCGTTACTGCTGATGTCAGCAGTGACAGCATAGAGCTTGGAAGTGGTGGGTCTGAACTTATTATTACCAGATTAACCGATGATGGAATATCTACAAAAGCCATTGGTTCTCGGGAATATTTGCGTTATTATCGTCAGAGACCACGTCCGTCTGCAAATAGCGTTGTCGACACCACTTTGTTAGCTGCTAGGTAAACATTGCTCAGTATGCCACTTTTTTTCGTATAAACTGTTAACGAAAGATGAATTCTGTTTTTGGTTTGAAGTATGTTGTAACAGTGAAGGTATGTGTGTGAGTGCAGGTATAGGAGCATGGGTTTGACAACAGTGCAGTCGAAGGAGAACATGGTGAGGATGAAGGTGATGAAGCAGATGAATAGGTCAGGGATCGAGGTGATGCGATCCAAAATAGGCATGAAGAGTAACGTCATTCGTAATCTTCCAAAGAATGTTACACATTAGGTCTTTAATATTTACAAGCTGGATGCACTACTTATATTTCATATTGGTCACATTATAAATGCATCATTTGTTTTTAAGGGAATATTTCACTCGACAGTAACCAGTAGGGTGTGTTTATGGGTCGGTTATTCGTTTGGGTAGTATCTATACCTTCTAAAGGTGCAATCAAATCCAGGTAATGGAAAGATGTCACTTTGATATTCATAACATAATGCAAATTGTAAAACTACATAAACAAGAAACTACATTAATTTGACCATTCTATCGACTTTTTCTTTAACCTATGTTTAAACTAAAGAAATCATAATGACTTTATATTGCCTATGATCTTTTCATCTTCACATCTTTACCCCCCAAAACTCTTATCATTTCTCGTCTTCCAAATTCTCCAACAAGCAACAATAATTATCCCATAGAAAGCCGCTTTTTCTATATTCCCAAACTCATCGAATTGGCAAGACCTTAAAGATCTCTCACCTAAAAAACAAGGATAAGAGGAACTTTACACCAATGTGTAATACTCTCCATACAAGCGAAGAAGACACATAGCAACTTGTAAACACATGGTCAGTCGTTTCCACCCTGAGTCACTCAAAGCACACAACCAATTAGCAACCGAAACATTTCTCCAAAGCTAAAGCCTCTTTAGTATGAATCCGGTTCATCTCTAACTTTTCTAACTTGTAGTGCATAACTTCCTACAATAAACAAAACTGTGATTTCGTCATTGTGGGTTGACCAAATATGTGGTGTTAGTCAATACTTTCAAATTTGCGGTTTTCTCCAATAATTTTGTTTTCACTTGTAATTAAACCCAACCAAACTAACACCGTTAACTCTGGTCGTTAAACCCATCAGCGTGTCCCTCACGTGAGGGTAAAATGTGTCTGTTTTCTCCTCAAATAAACCCAACCTTAATTCCCAAACCACATTTACATTTTCGCCGTTCTTTTCTTCAACTTCCACAAACCCTACACAAACAAACGAGGATTACAATTCATCTATGGTGGCTTCGATCATGACACATATGGTAGATAAACACAGCAAACGATTACACAACCAATTAAGAACAATATTGCCCCACTCCAGGGCCACACCGATGAGTTTAACGACTAGAGTTAACAGGGTTAGCTGGGGCGAGTGAAAACAAAAACTATTGAACGAAAACCGAAAAAAGAAAAAGTCCGATTAAAATAGAAAATTTAATCAAACCAGAAGGAAAACAAAAATGAAAATAACAGATTTGACGAACCACCAAATCAGTTTTGTATCTCACACTCCTTCAGAAACTCCATATTTGCTCAGATCAAATCATCAATACTTTAATCAATACCTTCAACTTCAACTCACATTGCTCAGATATGACGATTGAAGATGGATCAGCTTCCCGAAATCCTCATCTTGTGTTCGCCTATTATGTTAGCGGCCATGGATTCGGTCATGCCACACGTGTCGTTGAGGTAATTAGGGTTTAATTCTTTCTTATGATCTTACATTGCCAACTCAAACCATATATCATACATAACTTTACAATTCATTTCTAGACTAAACTGCCATCATCATCCCTAAGGTTCGGTCAATTTCGTCCAATTTGCTAACTTGTTTATCGTTAAGTCAGGGGTATTTTGGTCATTTTACCTATTTGTTTAGATCATCACCTGTGTAGGTTGTTCGGCACCTCATTCTTGCTGGTCATGATGTTCATGTGGTCACCGGTGCACCGGACTTTGTCTTCACTACCGAAATACAATCGCCACGGCTTTTTCTTCGCAAGGTTGATATGGAACTTACTACCAAACTATTTGATATGAAATGATTTTATTATTAGTTATAAATTTAGATCTTTTGATTGTTCTTGATTTCTTTACGTCTTGTAATAGCTAGTGTTGGACTGTGGTGCTGTTCAAGCAGATGCTTTAACGGTGGATCGGCTCGCTTCGTTGGAAAAGGTGTGCCAAGAAACTTGGTTATTATTATTATTATTATTATTATTATCCTTGTATTATTTTAATTTTGGTATATCTTTTTGGTTGATACAGTATTCTGAGACGGTTGTGCATCGTGCTTCTATATTGGCTACAGAAGTTGAGTGGCTAAAATCCATCAAGGCAGACTTAGTGGTAACGAATAATATGTTTAAATACTTATTTAAATTTCTTAACCAGTTAAGATTCACGTGTGGAAATTTTTTTGTGTAATAGGTAACAGATGTTGTTGCGGTTGTATGTCGTGCAGCAGCTGATGCTGGTATACGTTCGGTTTGTGTAGGGAATTTTAGGTAACTGTGAATGTCTAAAATGCCATTTTGTAATAACCAAATGTATGAAACTAGTGGGAACAAAATCAAGTTTACTAATCTCAAGTGATGTGTATCGATGGTCAAAAAAGTAACTTTTAATTTAGAACTTACCTATACCATTGCTCCTGTTATTGTTCTATTATATCGTTATTGCAGTTGGGACTTCATTTATGCAGAATATGTTATGGCTGCTGGACATCATTACAAGTCCATAATTAGTCAGGTACTGTTTTTGCTGTGTTATTTCATATATATTTTCCTTTTCTTGGTTATACAATAAATAAGTTATATTTTCAGGTTTTTTAGTAAATTTTTTTTGTGTTTAAACTTACTTGGTTGATTTTGGGAATAATAGAATTTAATTTGTTTTGATAATTAAAACAGATAGCTGAGGACTATTCACATTGTGAACTTTTAATTCGTCTACCTGGATACTGCCCAAGTAATTGTCCTACATTTTCTTTATTTACATATGCTTGAATATCCTCAAGTTTTTTATTAATATACTTCCTTGAAAAATATCACATGCAGTGCCTGCTTTTAAAGACGTTATTGATGTGCCTTTGGTTGTAAGGAGGCTGCACAAATCACGCCAGGAGGTTTGTACTTTGTAACATAAAATTAAATTTTTTTCCCAAAATTATTTTGATTCGGTATTTTAATAATGTACACTTTTTTTTTGTAGGTGAGGAGTGAAATGGGGATTAGTGAGAATGTGAAGCTTGTTATACTAAATTTTGGTGGACAAATACGTTAATTATTATAGATTGATTTGTTATTTATCTTTATAAATAATAATGTAACGTTTATGAAAATTTGCAGCCAGCAGGTTGGAAGTTAAAAGAGGAATATCTGCCTCCCGGTTGGCTATGCGTGGTATGTGGATCATCCCAACCCAACCTCATCCGGCCTGTTTTAACCTGAACTTATTTTGACCCGCTAAATAACTTGCCATCAAAAAGTATTATTGTACATCAGAAAAACTTCTAATTTATATCTTTTTAGGTTTGTGGGTCATTTGAACAGGAGCTTCCTCCTAATTTCATAAAGCTGCAAAAGGACGCGTATACCCCTGATGTCATGGCAGCATCTGATTGCATGATAGGTTAGTGATGGAATTTCTATACTTTTTAATTTGATAGATTTTAGTTAAATGTATAATATTTTAGGAAAAATTGGATATGGAACTGTTAGTGAAGCCTTGGCATACAAGTTACCCGTTGTATTTGTTCGCAGAGATTATTTCAATGAAGAACCATTTTTGAGAAATATGCTTGAGGTAAATGTTTGATTAGATGGGCAGTTCAGGCGGGTTGGGTAATGGACTAAAGGGTCAACAGGCTCGATTCTAACAAACTTTTTCTTGTTAGTATTATCAAGGTGGTGTAGAGATGAAAAAGAGAGATCTGTTCGCGGGTCATTGGGGACCGTACCTTGAAAGAGCAACTAGTTTAAAACCGAACTATGATGGCGGGCTCGGCGGTGGTCAGGTATTTTCAGTTTCTTCATTATTATCTTTTATTACCATTTCTGGATTCTGGATAAATAAAGTTTCAACTTCATTTATTCTTTGATACTTTTTTCTTATATTTTCAGGTCGCAGCTCGTATTTTACAGGACACAGCTGACGGAAAGATTCATGCATCTTCTGGAAGAGAAGTCAGTATCCCAGAATGGTACGCGAGTGCTGTAAGTGAACTCGGTCTACGAACTGATTCAGTAGATAATAATTGTTGTAGCCTATTTGAGAATTGTTAGCATGCTAGTGTGACATGTTGTCCATCATTCTGCCTTTATTATTGTGACCTCAACTATATAGAGGTTGACATGTTGTATTCATTGAATTCAAAGAAAAGATCATTATACCTTTATGCTGAAAAACACATAAACATTTACAAAAATATTTTTAAAAAAAATTATTAATTTTATTTGAAAATTGTTGATCACAAAACACCAATTTCCCACCTTTCTCACAAAGCCCTTGTTCACTAATGGAGTCAACCATCTTTCCATAACTATACCTCAATGGCATCTTCCCTAATACCCTATGAAACTCTGTTATACAATCCCCTCTCCTCTTTCTATGATCCTTCTTCTTACTACTCAAACCCACCGCGACCTCCTCCGTCGCCATCAATCCCCTTCCACCTTCATTCCTCGCGTCACCCCAATCCCTCACCCGTTTAGCTCCGACCAAAACCGACCCCACACCCGTCGTATTTGCCACTACAAAATTCATCAATATGTCTTCACAATTCCTCATTTCATCCACGATTAATCTCGCTTGCGCCATTGATTTGCCTCCTTCACAACTGTACCGGTACAAATACTCTGTTTTCATTAACATAAATTTGGTGAGTAGGATCGAGTAACGATCTGGATGGACGGTGTAGATCCACGCGCGGTTGGTTAGGTCAAATTCGTGAGATCTAGCGAATAATCCTACCGGTTGTTCTGGATTATTCCTGTAGAATAATGAAAATCCTGTGAGGTGTTATGCATTATTAATCAGCTATATATAAAAACACAGCAGACAAAATAGATAAAAAGCTAAAGGTCGGAAAAAAGGTAATGTGCATAATCTATTGAGTCGCATTGATGCCCCAAACGAGTACATATCATTTGTGCGTACATTTACACTTCAAAGAGATTCATTAATATGACCGAGTGGTGTAGGAATCTGTTATTGTACTTGTAACTTTTTTATTTCGTCTTGTCAGGGGTGTTTTAATAATAATAAACCGCCTTTAAAAAAAATAAAGGAATGCTATCTTCTAATCACACCGACAATATAATCCTCAAACTCTAATAATATATTCTCCAATACCTCCAAATATTAAACGCGAATTCATTCGATTTCCGATCGATCTCAACATCGTCATCGCAGATCAGGACCGCGCGAGTCGAGATCCACGGACGGGGTAAAAACCGATCGTTAAGACTAGACGACGGTTGTCGGATAACCGAGATCGGCGCATCGCCAGGAGACGAAGCCGAGAGGTTATGCGAAAGCTCTAGTAGTGTTTTCACCGGTGTCTTAGGGTTTCCCCATAGCACAACCACCGCAGCTACAGATGGAGAGCTTGAATAGATTCCGGTGATCGTGTGTAAGATCGGAATGCGAGATTCCGAGTAGCCGTTGATCAGTACGGTGAATTGGTCTGATCGGAGATGTTTTTGTGGCGGGAGTGTCCGACGGTTGCAGTGGTGGTTGCCGGAAAGTGGCCGGAAGGAGGTGGTGGTTAAAATAAGTGATGAGGTGATGGTGAGGAAGATGAATATTAGTTGACCGGTGGTCATTATTATTAATTATGAAGCAAAATTAGCCGTTAAAAAGTGTTAAAAGTGTTAAAAGTGTTACGTAATTTGTTGGTAACTGGAAGATTAATATTTAGTTTTAGTGGGTGGTGGAGTGTCCTTTATTATGATTGTTAATGTCTATTGAAAGGGTTGAAAGTGAAAAAAAGAGAAAATTAATGATAAATGTATAAAATGTATTATGTAATTAAAAATGTGAGATAAAATATAGTGATTCTGTCAAACACATAATCTTATATGCGACCTAAAAAGAAGTTGTAATAGGTAGGTTATTGGACGAAGAAACCCATTGCAAGGTTTGAGAGACCAACATTGGAAGAAGATTGAGAGACTTCTTCACCATAATATTTTTTTCTTGTTCTCACCATAATGAATTCGGATTGGTATTGATGACCTGGGTAGCGTAGGGGCAAAATGTGATGTGATTAATAAAGCTGCAGGTAGCGCAGGAGAGATATTGATGACCGTAGGTAGCGCAGGGGAGGAATAAATTGCGTAGTTGAGACAAGGCTGATCAATGCAAATGGTTAGGTTTTAACTTCATTTTTCAAAATACTTATAGAGATAGAGAATTTGCTAGAATGCTCTAATTGACTATCTAGATGTTTTATTTTTTTCAATTTCATCATAAGTGAACATATTTTGTTAACATATGCAGGGTCATCTTTGAGAATTGTTAAAAAAAAAATTGGCTGAAGGTAAAAATAAATTAGGCAATAAGTAAAAGAGGTTTTTTGTTGAGTTTAAACAATTTAATTTTTAATTGTGCTAACTTGGTTATGATTTGGGTTGTATAAAATTTTTTTTGTATAAAAATAGGCTTAGACCATCCACTATCACAACCCAAACCAAACGAACCATTTATTATAAAAATAATTTCTCTCTCTTTCGCCTATCAAACCAACCTAATTAAATATTTTACTCACTATCACAACCAACCTAAACGAATATTTTATTAAATAAAAATGCTTCATCTTTTATAAAATTTATATCAAAATGTTCAATATTTTTTTATAAATAAAACCATGTTGTTACACTTTTTTTTTAATGTTAAAAGTTGTAATTTCATGAAAAAACCAAGATATATATACAAGTTTGTTTGCAAACTTGTGTTGCTGGAATAACCTAGGTTGCAGCCGGTTGTAGACAAAAAAGAATTTTCAATTTTTTAATTAATCTTTTTTTGTCTTTTTGTGCCAACTCGAAACCGATTGTGATAAATGGTCACTATATTGGATAATCTTAAACATGCCTCAAATGAGACTAGAACCAATTCCTTTTGGTGAGAAGTCATACCTCTTTGCCACAAGACTCCTTCCTTTTGGTGAGTTTAAACATTAAATATACATATTGTTTTTTCATAACTATTTTGGGAGAGGAAGGAGTCTTGTGGCTAACTATTTTGTTCAATACCATCTTCAAAACCGGCAAGATGCTTGATGAGTGGAGGAGTAGTGTAATAGTCCCCATCTATGCAAACAAAGGATATGCCTAATGCTGTGGGAATTATAAAGGAATTAAGTTGCTAAGTCATACTATGAAACTCTAGGAAAGGGTTATTGAAGCTAGAATTAGACGGGAAACTCAGGTCACATTGAACCAGTTTGGATTCATGCACTGGCAGTCTACTACGGAGGCGATCGATCCATATACTAAGGAGACTTATGGAAAAGTATAGAGAGAAAATGAGAGATCTGCATATGGTGTTCATTGACCTGGAGAAGGCATACGATAGTGTGCTACGCAGACTACTTTGGGATAGCCTTAAAGGTAGAGGCGTACCAGAGAAATATGTGGACATAGTTCATGATATGTATGCTAGGACTGAAACAAGCGTGCGTGCGCCAGTGGGTGATATCGCCTCCTTCCCCGTGGAGATAGGTCTCCATCAAGGTTTGGCACTGAGCCCATTTCTTTTCGCAGTAGTTCTAGATGAATTGTCAAAGTTAATCCAAGGGACAATCCCGTGGTGCATGATTTTGCAGACGACATTGTTCTAGTTGCTGAGAGTAAACATGATCTGAACATGAGGCTAGAGGAGTGGCGAGCAGCCTTAGAGAAGAAGGGTTTAAGGATGAGTCGTTCAAAACCTGAGTATCTTCACTGTCCCTTTAGTGGGGCAAATGATGAGGAGGAGGTCCAGATTACCATTGAAGGCCAAGTGGTTCCGTAGACAACTAAGTTTAAGTATTTAGGATCGTTTGTTTAAAGCGATGGGGACATAGATAGGGATGTGGCACATCGCGTTCAAGTTGGTGCATATAGAGAGCAACTACAGGAGTTTTATGCGACAGGAGGCTCCCAACTAAATTAAAAGGAAAATTTTATAGGGTTGCCATTAGACGGGCGATGTTGTATGGACCAGATTGTTGGGCCATCAAGAAGGTACACTCATGTAAAATGGAGGTAGCAGAGATGAGAATGCTGAGGTGGATGTGTGGGAATACAATGTCTGATTGAATAAGAAATGACGTTTTTCGAGAAATATTAGGGGTAACTAGTATAGCATATAAGTTAAGGGAAGGAAGACTGAGATGGTTTGGGCACGTAAAGAGAAGAAAAACGACCGATCCTGTTAGATCAGTAGAAAGCATTACTATAGAGGGGAGGAGGAGTAGAGGTAGACCCAAATTGACTTGGGATGAGAGTATTAGGCATGATTTGATAGACTTGCACCTCTCCAAGGATATGGTTGATGTTAGGACTTCTTGGAGACATAGGATTAGGGTTAAAGACTTTTAAGGGTTCGATATAACTTTTTTGGTTAGAATTATGTCTTATGGGTGTAACTTAACGTACTTAGTATTCGTTAACAACAACAACAATAACGACAACAACAATTATTATTATTATTGTTATTTATTTAGCTATATTTTATTTATTGGTTTTTATTTTTATTCTTATCTATTTTTATTTATTTGTTTGTTTACATTTTTAATTTTACTTATATATTTCTTATTTTGTTTGTAGCAATAAGTATTACACATTCTTAAATTCCTACTTTATAATCTACCTGTTTTACTGTTATGTTGCTTGCTTTGGAGTCGGGGGTCTCGTTGAAAGCAGCATCTCTACCCCTAGGTCTAGAGGAAAGGTGTGCTTACATCCCACCCTCCCAGACCCTACTAGTAGCTTGACTATTTGTGAGATTTACTGGATATGGTTGTTGTTGTTGTATTGTTTTTTCATAAAAATACATATAATTTTTTAAAAAAAAATTCGGGCCTAGTAGGGTGTTGACCATCGTGCCCTCCTTGAGAGCCGGCCTTGGGTCGTGCCACCAAAGCTAAACCACAAAGAGAAAGGTGTTATAGAATAGTTCTATAAATGAAATGTTTCTAAATTGTCATGCTATATGAACTGAAATCATCTCTTTGGTCAACGGGCGGCACCTTGCAATTTTACTTACGAATTTAAGCCTCATGCACCCCTAGCGTCTTCAATATGACGCAGGTTGAGCACAACTGTTAGTCAACGTTTATTTTGTATGTTAACAATTAGGGAGGGTAGGGGTAGTATCTTAAAAGCACACACAACAAACAAACCCTAAATCAAATAACCTCTAGCTCACTGGGTTCGCCTCGTTTGTAATCTCATAGTCGGTCTCGCCTTCCGTTGTCATTCACCGGACATCATCGCCTCGTTCACCCAACATCATCGCCTCCTGTCGTCGATCAATAATGACAATCAGAGTATATGCAAATTTGTTGCAAGTTGTATGCAAGTGAATTAGTTAATTAGTTTGTTAATGTAAGTTAAACATGTTAGTTAATCATGTTAATTAGTTAATCGGTCAAAATACAGCTTAGTTAATCAGTTAATCAATTATAAAACTAGCTCCTTTATAAAATGTATTTAAACAATTCAATAGTCAAAATGCAAGTTTTGGTTAGTGAATTAGTTAGTAAATTAGTTAATCAGTCAAATGCAGGTTAGTGAAAGTTGAAATCAGTTTTACTATGGTAAGCACCACAAAGTTATCAAGTTATAAGTTATAACACTACCATTTATATTGTGAACTTGATTGTTATGGTGTTTTTGTCATATGAACCCTTTGTTTGAAGTTGATATCAAAAGTTTAAGTCAAAAGTTTGAAGTGGTCAAACTATCGGGTCAAAGTAGAGTTCTATGTAACAACATAGGTTGAAGTCAAACTAAAGTTACTGAAAGTTATATATGTTGAAGTCAATAGTTCTTGGATTGGTCAAAGTCAGTTGGGTCAAATGAGTATTACCGGGTCAAAATGAAAGTTACTCAGGTCAAAGGGGTATTTAAAAATTAAAATCAAGTGTGTAATAAAATGAAAGTCAACATAGAGGTCAAACCGTCAAACTAACTATTAAGAGTCGAGCATGCATTATTTTAGAAGTAAAAATAAAAAAAATCAATTAATTTATATTTTGGAGTGAAAAACGACATGGGTGCCAATTTCTGTAACATCAACCATAGTGACACAAAATGAAGGGGAATTATGGTATTTCAGACTGATGGATGGGCTCAAACATATCACACTGAAGACGTCGGAGATGCAAGAGGTTTAAATTTGAAAGTGGGGTTTCAAAGTACATCCGTCCGTTAATCACATAAATGAAAAAAATGTACTTAACTCTTGTTTCTATTTCTTAAAAGCACGTTCATTTAATATTAAAAATAAAATAAAATGCTTGACACAAAAGAACATTTTTGGGTCTTTGGATAGAAAAAATCATGGGATTAAGTTCATTCACATGTGAACAACATGGTTTAGTTTCTTTCATTTCTTTTTTTTATTATTTTTTTTTGGAACAGCATGTGAATAACATGTCATATGAACTTTTCAGAATTATTATACATATGATGATAAAGGAAAATAATTCCCTTTTGATCTAAATACATTTAGATATGTTCCTTAATTTTATTAAGTTTTTATGAGTCGTTTTTTAGTTTATTTTGTAGCCCAAACAGATATCATATATTTCAAATAAAGCATACATTCTCTGATACTTTGGTTATGTATAATATTTATTTTGGGTATTAGCCAACATATCCTAAACTCTTAACTATTGACACCCAAATTCGAAGATCATTTGCACTTTTCAAGAGGGTGTGCGTAATTTGATTCGGTTCGATTTTCCTTCTAACATAAAAATAAGTTAGGTTAAATTCAGCTTTTGGATGTATGTTATATATATACAAACCATTGAGATTACTTTATAGATGCGCTTTGCTACGTTTCTTATTCAGTAAGTCAAGTTTAATACACTTTTGACTTTTTCTATAATGTAGTGATAAACAAATGATTCCCTATCGGTCAACTCATGTTTCCACTAGCCTCTTATCATATGAAGGCTATATAACTTCTTTTCTTGAAGGCCATCTTGCCGATGCAAGTTGAAAATGTACATGATCTCATTTGTTAGCAATGTATTGGTAGGTTGTTGTAAGTTTTTTGGTTCCAGCTCTCTTGGTTTCGAAGAAAAAAGTAGTTTAATAAAGTTTTGAGCTTTTATAAATAACACTTTCCTGAAGGCCAATGCTCCAGGGCACCCACATTAGTAAGTAATTACCAATAAACATTGATATAAGTTATGGTCCTTTGTGTACTCCCATTTAAACCACTTTAACCAACACCAAGTTAAACAACCATAGATCATTACTTACACAAGCAAGACATGTTTTGCAAGAACATCACAAACATTAAACAGCCGCGCAAATCCAGTTAAATACAACAAGAATCCGGAGTTACAAAAAACCAACTTCAAGAACATAGGACAAGAAAATCATAGCATACCTGGTTCTGGTTACAAAAATAATCAAAATCCACTTATACTTCTTCTACAACACAAACATATCTATACCAGCTTCATTTTAAATTTATGGCCAACTAATCCTCCTTTTTTTTTTAAAACTCTTATAAATATATATAACTTTATGAAACACCAACTTCATGATATCTTTAGTTTAACTATCTACCTGCTGGTTTCTTGAAAAAAATGATAACTTTTTTTTTAATCTTTGTTGTTACTATGAGTTTTGGTGTGAGTACCAAAGCTTTTTCTTGCAAATCAATATCTTTTCCTTGTCATTATTAACATCTTCAGTGTCTTCTACATGACAATCCCATCTCAACCCTTTAGCAATCGCTGATATCGCGTCCACAAAATACCTTGATTCCCTTATTAACGCGTACCCGTTCGGCCTTAGTATCCGATCCATCTCCAGCAACACATACTTCAGCTCACACCTATTCATTAAACAATAAAAATTCAAATGTCAAATGTCATAATTTCAAGATTTCAAAGATACCATTTCTTTTTACTCTCTAGTTAACACAACATACCTATGACTTTCCGATGTAAAAAGCCCGTCTAGGTGAAGAAGATCATATGTACGAGGATAAGTCGAGAACGCTTCACACCTAATAAAAAATCAAACGAGTTAAATTCGTATAGAAAATATCACAAGACCATCAATCATATATAATGTATAAGGGTTTGGATCAAATACTATTTGACTTTTATTGTGAGAAGTGTACAAATAACTAGAGTAATTATGTTAACATTAGAGTAATTACTATTACTCTATAACTTTTGAACTAGATTAATTATTATTATTATTATTATTACACTATTTTATTTTTTTATAACATAATTACTCTAGTTCAAATCGTTAATTACTCTAGTTATTTGTATGTTTAATATGTTAATTTTATTTGTACGGGATCCCACCCCTAATTATAAAACATTAAACCTATGCATATTTCTTACCAGTCGTGATAAGTTCCGATTAAGCCTCTATCATACACCACAGGAAGTGTATTAGGAGCATAAGATGACACAACATTCATCACCCAAAGCGGATCAGCAATCAAACTAGCAGCCAAGCCTCCATAACGCGTATTCATATCCATCACATTTCGTATCTTATCCGTTCCAATATCCGAAAGCAACGTCTTATAATGATTCACTCTCTTTTTCCACTTCTTATCATCACGGTTAAAGTCACCAGCACTGCTGCCTTTAACATCACCAATTCGGTCAGGTACCACATGTAACCTTTCGGGCCATTTTGGGACCGTTTGCAAGCTCAGTTTATTGTGGTTTAAGTTAGGCACGACCACACACGGTCTCAATGGGGTGTACCACGCAGAATCAGGCTCGGTCCCATCATCGCATTTTGTTGGGTAGTTATCTGGTGCATCAAGCTGTTTGTAACAGTTTTTGTCTGATGATTTCTGCCAAACTGCTATATCACCTTTCTTGTTATACATTTTAAAGCACATTGATGTTAAAAGTTTTTCTAGTTTCTCGTAGTCCGACTTTTGATCGGCGATTGTTGTGTTCCAACCTTGCCATCGCTTCTCGTAGTTTATTGGTGGGCCCGATAGGACCCAAAAGCCTCCTGGTCTTAGGATTCTGTGTACTTCTAGAAGGTAAATTCCACCTGAAAATGTCATTCAAGAAATATATTTAAATAACACATTTTGATCTGAACCCGTTATCCTACCCGCACACCCATTCAACCACCCCCCCCCCCCAAAAAAAAAAAGAAAAGAAAACCTAAAACGACCAATTTTGACCCGCCCGTGTTTCCATCTCTACCACAACATCACTAGTGTGAAGATTTGACAAAAAAAATACCAAATTCAGCCCACGGGATTAGGCATCTTGAGCAATGTGCCATATCGAATGAATTAGAGGGGAACGGAAGACGTTGTGTGGATATGATTCCAAGAATTGCGGGTATCCCTCGTTCCAATGCAAACTGGACTTGGGCCTCATGGTTATCTCTCGGGGCAAGAGAAACGGTTAGGATGCCACGATCAAGCAAGTCACCACCCCAGCTAGCAACCTGGAAAATATTAACTTTCAATATACAAGTTCTACAATACTAAAATTTAACCAATTTAGTTGAGATTAATTTTAGGAAACTTACACCACAACCGGTATCAATGGCGGTACGAACACTTCCATCTTTCATTCCCGGGATTAGATTTTCCATTAGATCAACGTACGCGCTAACGCCATTGGGGAACATAGTACCACCACCCGGAAAGTAAAACTTTTCTCCTTCTTTCCTTAGCCAATGCTGGTTTGACTTCTGTTTGTTGATCCAGTCATACGGGACATTCCTAAAATTGTTAAATATACAAACGTTAAGTTAAAAAAATAGCTCGAAGAGAACGGGTCAAATACTCAAATGGGTCAACCAAGATTGACAGAAAAAGATACAAAAGATTAAAACTTTACCTATACCAACATTCGTCTTTGCTCTTTGGCCATCTGATCGGCTCTTTGTAGCCATCAGGTGGCGGTATCAAACACTCTTTCCTATCAAACACAGGCGGACAATGGCGTTCCATAAACGTAAGCCTATGTCGCCCGTATTTCATCCATCTCTGATTGACACAAACAATCACATTAATCATTAGTCACACAATTCAGCCACAAAAATAGCAAAATATTTAATTTTAATCAAACAAAAAAAAAATATGATAAAGATTCTTCCAACTTCAAAAGTATGTACCTTTGGATCGGTGCAGGGCGTGTAGTCTTGCAAGTCAGCACTGCATTCGGGAAAAGAAACCGATTTCACCTGGATGATCCCGGAATCTATGGGGTCAACTGGTTTAGAAACCTGGTCAACAGAAAGAATTTTGTTCTTCTCAGAACAAAAGATCCCACCAAGATAGAATGAGAGCCCACATACAACCACAAGCATTATTCCTAAGGGCACCACCCTTGAACTTTTTTCAGGTTGTCTTCCAGACTTATTTTCATCTTTATACTTCATTTCTTGCCCTTATAAAATTAATGCACAACCTGTCACACAAAGTTCAAAACTTGTAAGAAAATATGCTATGGGCTGGCAGCGATTAACACATGTATCAAACATGAAAACGAGCGTGAAAATAATCATAAATGATGTACTCTAGGCCCCTAATTTTATTTTATTTTTAAATTTAAAACTGCATAGCACATATTTTTTTTGCTAAACAGGTCTTATCGTGTCTAAAGAGGTGCCCAGTTTGCCAGCGCTTTATAACTTGTGCCCAACAACCAAATTTTGCAAACCATCATATTAATTAAAACAAAAAGATTCAACTTAATTGTCATAACTTTTTTCTCAAGACTTACCTAAACAAGAAAGATTTTTGAGACAAACCTAGTTCAAGGACAGATCTTGATGATCAAAAGAACAAAAGTCAAAGTCAAAATAAAAAAAATTAAAAAATATTTAAAAGAAAAAGAAAAAAAACAAAAAAATTAGTGCATATTTGGTGGCATGATAAGTGGAAAAATCAAGATTATTTGTCAAACTCTGGTGCCAATACAAAATTTCTAATTTCCCAATGAATAGTCATAATTTTGATTTTTAGGTTCAATTTTCATGAACTCTAGTTAAGGGCCCCCTTAGATTGTGCCTTAAGGAAAGAGAAACTGGTTCAATTCACACTTTTATTATTATTATTATTATTATTATTATTATTAGTTACTTTTTTTTTACAATAAAACAGAGTAAAGTTCCAATATTCTTTGATCACCAAACAACCAACCAATTTCTACTTTTATTCTTCGCAAATATCAACAATTCACCAAACATGAAACAATTTACTAATAAAGATTAAAACATAACATAATTCCAAACAAACCCCGCTTCTAATTTAGCTAAAAAAAACAGAACACAATCAACCATCAATTCAATTCATCTAATTATCACATAAAAATCCAATCTTTTTGCATAAAATTAAAAACCCATCTCTTATATCGGATCTACAACACGAAATCACACACGAAAGACAATTGGGTATAAAAAAAGATTGAATAGTTGATGAGCTGAGAATAATTGGGTAGAAATTGGATTACCTGTGATGACGTATGCAATTGATTCTCCGAGAATTAATGAACAGGTTTTATGAAGCCTAAACGACGAACACGGATCCTGTAAATTGGAACCCGAGTTCAAAGAGAGAGATAGTGAACAGAGGATGGTAAAGGAATATATATATATACGGCAACATGCAATATATAATAATAGTATATAATAGAAATATAATATATGATTTATGATACTATATAGAAAAAAAGTAAATATGGTATGTGAATATTTGATATTAAAGTTACCAACATGTTAGTTTTTTTTATTTTTTACATCAAAAGTTTAAAAGTTAAAATTATCATTGCATAAAGTAAAAGGATAGCATATGTGTTTTAGTATGGAGAAATTAGAAAAATTGTTTTTATGGTTTATCGGATTAGTTTACGGTTTATTCGAATTATTCATATTTAAAAATTTTAAAGTTGAATTCGAATTTGATTAAGATGGAAAAAGTTTGAATTTTGAGCAAAAGATTAAAAAGATTAGGATAAAGAAAATTAACAATAGAGTTTAAAAATAAATATGTGGGTTTCATAAGGAAGTTTGTTTTTTTCATTTTTTTTATTATTATTTAATCAATATGTTTACAGATGTCATAGGCGTGGTCAAGTGCACATAAACACATGTTTTCCCTGGCTCGTACTTTTGTCGATGTTAAATACAAAGTAGAGTAAAAAATAAAGTAATTAATTTCGGTCATGTATGAAACAAACTAATTATTAATTTTTTATTATAATAAATATTAACAATAAGTGGTTTCATTTAAATTTATGTTATTATTTAAAAGATGTTAACTTCAGTATTTTTTAAATATTATTATGGATAGTTGGATGCCGTCAATCTTGTATCTAAATTTCACGTTCTTTGGAAGGACAAAATAAAAATATTAATTTCAAAAAGATATGTTCCTATTATGGAATATTTTATTTAATCTTACCATTCAATCACGTATCTAATAATAATATTAGGTTGGTTTAATGACAAAGTGTATCACTTTTTAATCAAAAATTTGGAGTTATAAATTCTAATTTTACTTGAGACATGGAGTGAAAAAAATACTAACAATTTATTAAAAAAATATCTAACAATGTTTCTTAAATAAAAGTACTCGTTAATGAAAATCATTAATAGAGTTCCTGCTATGTTATGATATAATAATGAAAAGAGTAAAATAAAATCATCTATAGGATGAACTTTTGACATTAATCAGGAAGATTGAATAAGTAAAATGATAATTCATAGTTATAATGATTTATTACTTGTTTTATGATGCATTTATCTTTTTAGATTTGTTGAGATTTATTGGAGTTATGTGCTAACTTTTATTTATGTTTACTTAACTTTAAACGTATAAACTCTAAAAATAAAATAACCTCTAAACATAAAAATAAAATAAAATAAAAATTAACTTTTTAAAATCCTAGCAAATCTGAAAAAAAAAATTAAATAGAAGTAAACAGATCTCAACAAACTATGAATTGTCATTATGCTTCTTAATCAAGATTTAATCACCTTCACGTGGTAACCAAAGGAAATATACATGCGTTTTTCAACAGTATCTCATTTTAACTATCTATTAAATATTGAAAATAATAATTGTAATAGTAATAGTAGTAATACTAATAAATAATAACAATAATAATGGAATTTAAAAAATCTAGTGGTCATTTTACATGGCAAATGATGGATGGCCCTGTCAATCCTGATACCGCCTGGATTTTACCGTTTGTTTCCAGACTCGTTCTGGTTAACTCGACTGTCGTGCCTTCAGGCGGGTTGGGGCTGTCGGGTTTTACCAGGAACGTCCAAGTCAAACTCGGATGTCAACGTGTTTCCGGCTAAGACAACATAATCTGGTCTGAGTGGGATGATGGGGCTCCTCTCATAGAAGTTGTTATTACCCTTAAATGAAAAGGTCACCATTTAAAAAAAAAATGAGCAAATATAAGTCATTACCACTTGGTGGGGTGATAAGGCGATGAATATGTAAACTAGAAGGTAAATAATTAAATTCTTTTAGAATGCAACACTTAGTTGGTTAAAAAAATAAAATAAAAATAAAAAGAATGAACATAAAGTTGAATGTTCTTTGCTTCTTACTTTCATGCATAGCCATATCTCTTGCTCCCGTTTGGGACCAAACTTTATAACAGGTCACAACTGGATAAAGATAGTTACTTTTGTGACTAGCAGTATGTGAAATATCAAATAGACGTTTGCTTAATAGTGAAAATGTATTTAAATATTAAATGAAAACAGAATAAATATGAGAATGATAGATATGGGTCAATTGGGTAGTTTTCATTATCCGAACATCACTTCAAGTAAAACGCGGACTACAATTATAAAGTATCACCGACGTCCCTATTAGTCAAGAAGGCATTACTAAGGAGAATTCATCGGTGATTAGCCATCGAAAATATGATCATGGACAGTCTGAATTGTGACAAATTACTGGCAAATATTACTGAGGGGATCACCGTCTGACCGACCTAATTAGCGACAATCACCAACAACTTTTATATTGTCGCCTATAGACAATTTTCCCGATAAATTACTAAGGCTCCATTATGACATAAATTGGGTTTCACGATTTCATCTTAGTTGATGTAAGTTATAGCATAAGTTTAGTTAACCTGAAATTTCTATGACCATGTTGTGTTTTCACTTTGCGCTTATATTATTATTAGAGAAAATACAAATTTAAATTAATTAAAAGTGTAAAACAGTAATTGTAAACAAGACGGTAAAAACCAACAATTGAATTACCTTGTACAAATTATTGTTTTTGTTTAAAAAATTTTTAATAATCAGAACATGGTAGACATGAAGATATCGTTTTTAACTTTTTATATTAAGTATAATTATGTTAGCGGCCTCGGGCAATATTTAAACCAATTAACTAGCCAAACCATTCTATTTGATTTGGAAGAAACAATAATCAATTTAATTAACAAAATATTAGAAAAAGAAAAAATTAACCTGTGAAACGGTAGCCACTTTTAATGGTTTCACCGATTAAAATCGAACCATATTCACGGGCCGAATATAATATAATATAAGGACCTAATATTTGACTCCATGCAATTTAAAATTATTATTGTTGTTTAACGTGCCGACAAGTAAATGGCACTCGGTTTTATATATTTATTTTAACTGAATTGATGATTTATTGAATCTTATTCCTCAACTACCTCCCATTATCATAACTACTAGTTTTGGCACTACGTTTAATAATTACTCATACAATCAATAGGCGTGGTAATGAAGGAAGAGTGAGGAATTAACTTAAATTACTAAACTAACAATTAATGATTTGTATAGGTATAACTTTATAACCTAAACACATGTAAGATCATTTGTAGTGGGGGCTTTATGAGAACTTTATGGGGTCATAAAGCATGGGAACACCGCCCACTGGCTTTATGGAGGCTTTTTGTTTAATTGTTTTTGGGTGACGTTTTGTAGATAACGTTGATAACAAAATTAATAGGCATGCGAATTAAAAAAAAACAAATAAACAAAGTTATGGAAAGTTATGAAGGCTTTATGACTACAGTTGTTTTTTGTAAAAAAGTCAAAACTCTGACTGGGCGTCACGTGGCGCATAACGCCCAGGGATGGGGCTTTATGACTACTCATGGTCTAAGATCATGAACATCAAGGTTTCACACGTAAGAATGAAGACGCGCAGACTAAAGTAAGATTACGATGCCTATATAAGGTGTTTTTTTTCCAGTGGTAAAATGTCTGCAGTTTGCATACCACATCTATGGACATTTCTAGAAAAATATATGGACCAAACCTCTGTAGCTTGTAAGAAGAAGACTATTTGTTTTTTAACGTTTGCAGACCACTAAATTAATTGGTCATGGTGTACCAACTATGGTAGTGGCTGGTGGTGGTGGACGGTGATAGTGGTAGTGGACGGTGGTGGTGGAAGATTGGTGGTAGGTGGTGAACGGTGGTGGTGGTGGTCGACAGTGGTGGTGGTGGTCAACGGTGATGGTCGTGGTGGTGGTGGGTGGTGGCGGCCGCTGGGTGGTGGTGGTGGACAATGTGTGTTGGTATGGTGTGAAGAAGTCTAAAAAAGTTTAATATTTGCTTATTTTTTAAGACTATAAAAGCACTTTTCAAATCTTAAAAGAAAAATTATCTCCAAAGGCTTATGTTTACGTGTCCGCAGACATAAGCCCATTGCAGAACTTATAAGCAAAAACAAACATAACCTAAGTCACAAATACATGACCAAAGGTGTTGGGAAATATAAAGCTTTGGATTGCTATTTTACTTTGATAAACTTTTTTCACAACTTGATAAATAGTAAATGGAATAACTAAAGATTTTAAGAGATATATATGGCACAACTGATTTATAGATGTTCAAGTGAATGTTAACTAATCCAATCTCCGATTCTTTGATCGAGAGTTTTCTTCACTTGTAGTTTCCTTAAACGGTAAAGATCACAAAGCACAATGTCTCACTAGGCAAAGATGGTGATCACCTTCTTTAATGCAATGATCAAGATAGTATTTCTTCACAATTCTTCAAACATTCACTATTTCAGGATAATGAGCTCCATGAACACTATATCAAAATCGTGTGTCCTCAACTGCTCATAACAATCACCACGCTGGGTCAAGATAGTGTTCCCAATCTAAATACAGTCACACATGGCCTAAGAGACTTGGGGTATGACCAACAGTTGATACCACTTTAATCAATTAATCAAAGTTTAATCACATCGCAAAAAATATTTGATTAACATATTAATTTATACAACATAAATTTAAATACCCTCAATCTGTTTACAAGACTTATGTTGTTCAAAATGAGTTACAAGGATAAAGTTTACAAATTTTGTTGAGCCATCAACTATCATTAATGCCTAAGGATCTTCAATGTCTGTGCTTTTTGTAACCTCTAATCTTGATTACCATAAAATACTTTTGAATATACATCAGCTAATGTTGGTGAATAACGCTTACTTGACTCAAAAGAATTTTCATAAACCATTCTGTCACAACAATAGCTGGACAACTTAATATATTCCATTATAAGTCACTGCAACTAAACTAATTACAGACACAAAACCATCACGAGACATTTCTTATACTCCGTGGACAATATGATTGCAATATGCCTATTGCAGACCATATATGTAAATATTTAGACACATGTGTATTTTAGCCTAACTGTTTAATAACTACATTGTATCAGCAATGTTTTAAGGATGATATCAATCATTTGCAAATCTTTTATGGCCCTTTATAACGGATAAACATTCAAAGTTTTAATAGAGGAACACCCGTAAAAGATAGGGCATATAAAGGAAAATATAAGATTGGATAGGATGAGAGAAGAAAAGAAAGTACATGCATATAATGCATTCTCAAGTTTAATGAAAAATGAAAGAAAAGGGGAAGAAAAGAAATGGTTAATTACATTCTTTAGTTTAAATGAAAGGAAAGGAAAAGAAAAAATGTGTAGTTTTACAAATATAGCTTTTTTAAAAACAATTATTAGATGTAGATTGAAGGGTAAAGTGGTAATTTTAAATATTTATCATTTCTTTTCTTTCCAAATCATGTCAAATTGGCAAGAAAACTTTGGGACTTAAAACACCCAAATTTTTCCTATCATT
>NW_027497223.1:0-19291 GCF_021521415.1 Bidens hawaiensis | reverse complement strand
TCAGACTCCAAGCAGCATCAGTTGGTCCGTTTAAACACCAATTACAACTTCAAAACACGAATATAGATCAGTCTCAGCTGATTATCATCATCAAAGAACACAAATAAACCCAGAAACATACCTCTAGAATCTCGATCGGAACCCTAGGCCGACGGTTCTTCACCCTTTCTCGAATCTAGCCAAAACCACATGTAAATTTATTCGATGGCTACTCCGATTCATCGATTTCATGGGTAAATCTCTTCCGATTTGAATCTTTGAGGCTAGGATGCTATTTAGGGTTTCATGTTCGTGTTCAATTTCTCTCTACAACTCACCCTAGATCTCGTTTATATGTATCAGGTCGCGTTTTTGAAGTTTTAAATTTCAAATTTTGTTTGGCAACCCTTGTTTTCAACTTAAAAGGTATGTTAAAATCAGTTGTACACCATGCTTAAATGAGTTGTACCTCTTAATTTTAAGAGTTTTTGGTAAAATTACCAATATGCCTTTCCTATATGTATTATAATATAGTATATACTAGTAGGTACCCGCGCGATGCGGCGGCAACTACAATTTGCATCCCGGTAGTCTCGTGATATATTGTATAGTTCATTGACCACAATTCAATTTACAAACATGTGTAGCGTAACTATACATTAGTATGAAACACAACATAAACACATATAAACCAATAATTATGCAGCAAAAAAAATACATGGATTCAAAATATATATACATACATCATATTATCTATACTACTGCACACATTATGTATACATTCAATTACTGTACATTGCATTACTATCATTCATATACAATAAAAACTAAACTTAATATTTTAACCTGGTTGTTCATGATATATTTGATAGATCGTTGTCATGTGTTATCCTTTCATTCGTATTTATCCGTTGGATCAATTGACTGCATACAAACAAATACATAAGAAAGGCATATTTGAGTGTATGAAATGCTATGATGGAGCACAGTAAATGTGGTTTTTTAACACAAAAATTAAACTAAGCACACATTTTAATTAAGTACGTCATCCGAGGCATGGTTGCTGAAAGTTCAAGGCGGGATTCACCTACAAGACTTCTAGGGAGTGTTTCACAAACATAGCTTATTTCGCTATGGTCAGACATTCAACTTGTTCAGCCAACTTGACCCATCCCTTCTCTCCAAGTATTTCGATTTGAATGTTTAAGAAATGGAACAATACAAAAACTGGTGAACCTGAGTGTCAAATAAAGCTATTGAGTCCAAGCTTGAGACTTGTGTGTTTAGTTTTACCTCTTTTAGATTTATATGTTATAGTTTTACATTACCCAGTTGGACACGAGCCGAGCTTTGTCTCGTTTAATGTTTTTCTCAAAATTTATATAAAATAATTAAAAATGTATATAAATATATTATTAGTTAATAAATAAACGACCCAAGCCTAAGTTGAGCTCAAGTTTGTAAAAACTGAGGAGCCAAACTCGAACACTCATAAGTCAAAATGAGCCTAAGGTGTTGTACTTTAAATTTTAGAACGATATATCTAAAATTGATCTTGTAGAAAATGTTAGGTTGCCAAAAGGTTTACCCGCACCCAATGCTTTCAATAATGATATTATTTGTAACTTCACACTGTTGATCCTGTTAAGAGATTTCAAACCTGTAACACGAAACAAATTGAATCGGTTACTCCAAACCTGATAAAGAAAAATTTAGACTTGCGAGCCAGCTCGATAAGTGAAGCTCATGCCCGACCTCTTCTATTAAACAAGCTTACTATTAGGTCCGAGCTCGGGATTGAGCTCATTTAAGCTCTGGACTGATTTGAGCTTTTAGCAAGCCAATATTGAGTAGCTTAAGAGTGGCTGCTCGTGTACCATATATCTGATTAACAATTACTTAGCCTAAGGTTGACAATCAGCAACAACATCATCTTGAATCTCCATGGCAGCAGACCCTTTCAATGAATTAAAAAGTCTGTGTAAGCTTTTCATCAACATCATCTAATAATTCAAAGATATAACAACTCAAAATTAACCAGGACAAAAAAAATGAGTATAATTATGAATTCAACCATTTCAAAAGGTTAACAACTTATGCAATTGCTTTTCGGTTCATGGGCTTAAAGGAGTATAAATACCCCTTAAAACCCTAATCCTTTTCATTTTCATATATCTCCACAGCCTACACCATCAAAACACACACTTAACCCAATTCCCGTTTTTGAGAAAAACACCCACAAAGACACAAAGATTCCCGGAGATCTAGCCGTTGGATCGGTTTCAAATTTTAATCAAGTATTCCTGACATATATATGAAGTTTTCCACCGAAAATATCTTCGATCAGAGGTCGGGAAGTCCGATTTTTATCAGGGAAACCACAGCAGCTCAAAAGTGAAGATTCCGGCGACTGTTCAGCTGTTCCGGCGACTGTAGCGGCAGTTTTCGGAGAAGGTGAGCTGATGTGTTTGTAGATCGAGACGAGACGGTTCTGTGGCCGCTTAAATCACTCAAATCGGAGTTCGTTTGATATGGTTTTGAGCATCTCAAGTGATTTCATACAAAAACCTCAATGGTACGTTTTTGTTAAAAAGGCTTACTTTTCATGAATGGATTTACATGAAAATTGGTAGGATGATAGATCGGGTCATGATTATTGATAAAGTAATGAACTTGATAATAAACGGGTTAATTGGTTCGTTTCGGGTAAAACGAGTAGTGTTCGGTTTGTGAAAAGGACGGATAAACGAAGTCGGTTTTGCATGAAACTTAGTAGGATAGTAAATCGAGTATAGCTATACCATAAAGTTGCCAACTTGAAGATTAAAATAGACTTAACGAACTCATGGTTATGAACGGCTCGTTTAAATAAACCCTGGATCTAGTTTTGAACGTTTTAGCCATAAAGGTTCAAGCTTTATGCTAGAAACGGGTTAAATCTTGATAATGGGTTGATAACGGATGCAAACGGTTAAGGAGAATGGGAAATAAGCGATTAGAAACGTAATTTTGGATCGTTAACCGTTATGTGAGCTTAGAATAGATTTTAAGATAGTAAAATAGGAGCTGAAAGCAGCAAACAAGGGTTCTCGGTGACCTGAACATCCACCTTGAGTTCTCGATCAACGCGAGAACCCGGTCAACGAGAGTTCTCGGTCAATGAGATTTATCGGTGACCTAAGTTCTCAGTCACCAAGAGTTTTCGGCCACCTTAAGAGTTTTCGATCAAATCAGTGTTTTCGGTCACGAGATCTCAGCTGAGTTCTCTGCCTTAGAGTTCTCGGCCAGTTGGTGTTATGTTGTGGGTCTGGCCCAACTAGGCCCACAAGCCAAAATGAACAGTGGCCTGAGTTAACTAGTTGGACCATCTATATAAGTTAAACAAATGAGCCCAACTTAGAAAGTGTGTTGATTAATTAAAATACCAACTTAAACAAATATACGGTTAATTAATATGTATATATTTAACAGTTAGCCGGGCACAGTTAAAGAAGGGATTAACCATTAACGGCGAGCGTAACAGGATCCAGGTGAGTTTCTAGCCCCACTTCCTTGTTATGTTTTCGGGGCTGTGTGCATACTCGATGTGATAGTTAATAAACTTACCTTAAGTGGTAAGTGTATGTCCTGTATGAATTATGTATGATGATTGCTTGACGGTGCATGAACGATCTTCGGATATTGCATGGACCGTCAGGTGGTAGTTAATAATATGATTGATATATATGATGTATGAATGTTGTATGTATGAATATATATATGATGTATAAATGATGTATGAATGATTAAGTATGATGTAAGTATGATATGTTGCTGGTACGTGAACGCTCTTCGAAGATTGCACGTATTGTCAAGGAAAGTACGCAAAGGACAGGTATGTTATAGTAGTACGAAACAAAGGGAGACCGGACCCTAATAATATTCGAGGATGGAGGGTGACCGGACCCTAATAATATCCGAGGATGGAGGGTGACCGGACCCTAATAATATCCGAGGCATGTAGGGCGAAATGCTCTTTATAATGTAAGGTTAGTTGCGTGTGTATTGTGTATGTTAAAGAAAGAAAGTACGAAAGAATGAAAGTATGTGTATGGAAGAACGATGAATAGGTTAAGTATATAATATGTATCTACGGATACGTATATAAGTAAGTATGTGAATGTATTGTATGTTGCCTGATTAACTAGAACTCACTCAGCGTAGCTGACTTTTAGTATGCACGCAGGTATATATATGTTTATTGAGCTGGCATGAGAATGGCACATGGCATGGATTGAACGGCTGGCATCTGAAGATGGAAGAAATGATGTTTTGAATACGATGTTTTATGTTATGGTTTTAAGGAAATGATTAAATGTTTTGTAACGAATGATCGAAGTTAACGTTCCCGCGAATGTTTTAAATAACTCTGATATTAGAACTATGTTTATGAGTAAATCCAACGTCCAAATGTGAGGCACCGGTAATGGGGCCTTACAAAAGGCAAAAAGGGGGGGGGGGGGTTATAAAACATACCTCAACTATACAAACCAGTTTTCTATCAAAATCTTCACTTTGCAGCCAACATATGTTAGTTTGTTGGGATTTCATCAAAACCTACTCAGCATAAAAAGCAATTTAAATATAGATCTCACTTATCTTTTAAATATTAAACAGAATGGTCAATTAAACATACTTGTGCTTTATACATTCTGCCAGAAGGTTTGAACCGACCATACTAAAACAAAAGAATCTCGATTATAGTCAATTATACAAAAGCCTACACAATACACATATCCTCAAAATAACAACAAATCAAAGAAAAGATCTACAACAATATATGACTGAAAGCCGGTATCTATGAAAAAAATAGGTTTAATATTTCTAGCGACTGACTAATGAAGCCGTCCTATCCATACTTTAGGATCTTACAACCAACAATCCAACATTGAAACCCTAGATCTAAGGCTTCACTTACAGAAAATGGCTAAACCACCATGTAACCTAGCTTTTTCGTACAAACCTTCTCATTGTACCACATATCTGATGATCAAAAACCCTAATACGACTTATGAAAATGATGATTGACAGGAGAAGGAGACAGATAGAGATAGAGAGAATACGGGAAGAGGGATGGTTTCCAATGAGTTTTGAAATGGAAGTAGCGATAATAAGCAGATTCAGATCCAAAATTTAAAATTCAAGATAAAATGCATTATGAGTTATACAAGATGCATTAAGAGTTGTACATCTCTTATTTTTTAAGAGTTTTGTGTGAAATGACCTTCTTGTCCTTCATATATACATTTAATATATTATATTATATATATATATATATATATATATATATATATATATATATATATATATATATAAAAGAGTTCAAATAAAAAGAAGTTGTTTCCTAGGAATGGTAAGAACCAACAGAATTTTAACATTTGGCATTAAAACCTATGGTGAAAGAACAATTGTAGGAAACTATGTCAGTTATAATGGTGAAAGAGTAATTGTAGGAAACTAGGACAGTTTTTTGTAATTTTAAATCTCAACCATTGATTGATATGATTCAATGGCTATGATTTATTCCTAGTCTTCCTAGGAAACTACTTGTTTTTAGGATAACCCTTCTATATATATATATATATATATATATATATATATAGGGTAGGGTTAATGTAAAAACAATATTTTTGTGAGAAGAATAAGACTAGATCTAGGTCTTTGGATCTATGATCTAGTGATTGAGATTGGTAGTTTCTAAATAATTGTATTGTTTCATAATTACATTGTATAGTGTCATATTTAGGTGGTTTCTTTTATTTTAAAGCTCTTCTCACACTTCTCACAAAACACTTATTTTTTATTTGAACTCTTTTCTCTCTCTCTCTCTCTATATATATATATATATATAAATATATATATATATATATATATATAAATATATATATATATATATATATATATATATATATATATATTATACAAGGTACGGTAAATTTTTCGCATGTGTTATTGTTATAGTTTGTCAAAAGCTTATGTGTAACGGATCAGTTTAAAAAACAATCGGATATTAAGTTTTAGAATATCTCTAGTTTATAGGATTTTCATATCAAATATTTGGTAAGATTTATATTTAATTTTAAGACATGTTATAACTTATTTAATGGCTATCTGGTTTGGTGAGACTCATACCCGTAAATTCGGGTCATATGCATAAGAATCCTTCATTTACAAATAAAGCAATCTGGTGACTTGAGGTAACGTATGAAGAAATCAGAGAGCTTTTAAAGATTTCGTTTATATGTATTTACGATTAAAAGGGTTTATGAGATGTTATAACTCATTTTAAAAACTATATGAGTATGGTGAAACGCAAGACCCGCTTATTTTGTTTTATTATAAAATTGTTTATTAATTATAAATAATATCTTTTAATAAAGTATCATATATAGTTTTTAGTATATATTCCTATTTTATAGAATTTCACATTGAATATTTGGTGAAATTAATTTTTAATTTAATGAGAAATTATAACCCATTTAAGTAATATCTAGATTTAGTGAAACTCATAACTATGAATTCGGGTCAAATGCATAAGAAACCTTCGTTTACAAATAATGCAATCTGGTGGATTAAGAGAATTTAAGGAGTAACCAGAGAGATTTTAAATGTTTCGTTTATATATATATATATATATATATATATATATATATATATATATATATATATATATATATTAGTTTGATCCTCCCGTGTTACGGGAGTTTATTTAAGTTGTTGTTTTTAATCGTTTTGCTATTTTATGATGATTTATTTTATTTTTTAACGTAGTTTGTTTTAATTTAATACATATATATTAGTTTCTTATTATATTTTTTTGCGTTTGGGTATTTTCAATTGAGATGTGTAGGTTTTTAGATTATTAGCGAACAAAAATACATGAACACGAACATGTTGATTTTTTTAAATGAACAAACATGACCCCAAATATTTGTCTAATGAAAAAGGGGACCTTGATGTAGTTGACGATGAGGGTAGTATCAGAAATTAATCGTCAATGGAGATGATAGACCACATGTAAAGATGATAAATTAAATTAGGGTTTGAGAATGAAACTATTTACCAATAAATAAGATCTTATAACCCATTTGAGAGCTGTTAGGGTTTGAAAAACCCATAACCCCGTGGAAAGTATTCTTTGATGATTAAAGGGTTATTTCACAAATAAATGAGATGTTATAACCCGTTTAAGGGTTATCCGGGTTTGATGAGACCCATGACCCACGAAAATTATTGTTTGATTATGAAAGAGTTTCACAAATAAATAAGATGTTATAACCCATTTAAAGATTATCTAGACTTGGTAAGACCCATACCCGCGATTTCGGATCAAATGCATGAGAAAGCTCCATTTAGAAATCAAGCAATGTGATGGCTATAGAGAATGAGGGGACAACATGAGAACACCGGTCACCATTACAGCTTTAAAACGACAATACAACAATGTCTACCAATGCCGGTTAACTCTAATTAAAGTAAACGAACAAAAATCCAATATATAAATGTGATATAAGACCCTCTATCAGTCGCAAACTCCACATATATCTTATCTAAGAAAAACCCATTATATTAAACACATGGCTGCCGCCGGTAGTAGTTCCAGTGTACGGATTAAAGATATTGGTAGCTTCACCTTACACGTCTTCACCGGCAGGTGGTTCATGGTGTTTGCCTCACTGCTCATCATGTCAGTCGCCGGAGCAACTTACATATTCGCATTATACTCCGGGGACATAAAATCCTCTCTTGGATATGATCAAAGCACCCTTAATCTTCTTAGCACATTTAAAGATTTAGGTAGCAATGTTGGTATCGTGTCTGGCTTAATAAACGAAATATCACCACCATGGGTGGTGCTCCTCCTAGGTGCCCTCATGAACTTCTCTGGGTACTTCATGATTTGGATGGCGGTCACTGAAAGAATCGCGAAACCACCTGTGTGGCAAATGTGTTTGTTCATTTGCATAGGTGCGAATTCGCAAACGTTTGTCAACACAGGAGCGCTGGTTACATGTGTGAAAAACTTCCCAGAAAGCTGAGGGGCGGTTTTGGGGCTTTTGAAGGGTTTTGTAGGGTTAAGTGGTGCGATTCTTACTCAGTTGAATAACGGGTTTTATGGGAATGATTCAAATCACTTATTTTGTTCATTGCTTGGCTTCCGGCTGCGGTATCCATTGTGTTTCTTCGGGTTGTTCGGGTTTTAAAAGTGGTTAGACAAGCTAATGAGATCCAGACGTTCTACAACCTTTTGTATATTTCATTAGGGTTGGCAGGGTTTCTTATGGTTATTATCATAACCAAACACAAGCTCCAATTTTCGGCCGAGCATGCGGTTTCTGCTGCTGTTGTTATCAGCTTACTAATTGCTCCTCTTGGCATTGTTTTTAGAGAAGAGTTGAAGTTATGGAAAAGAAAACACTTTCCTGTTAGTATAGCCACAGAGAACCCGACCATGAGTACGGTAACTAGCTTTGTGACAATTCCACTGCCGATTGCGTCTCCGGTGAAGGAAGTTTCTTGTTGGAAAACTGTATTTGATCCACCAAAAAGAGGGGAAGACTTCACTATACTACAAGCTATTTTTAGTATTGACATGTTAATATTATTCACAACTACTACTTTTGGTGTGGGTGGGACGCTTACTGCGATCGATAATCTTGGTCAGATCGGGCGGTCACTCGGGTACCCGGTTACAAGCATCTCAACTTTTGTGTCACTAGTTAGTATCTGGAATTACATGGGTCGGGTCGCGTCGGGTTTTGTTTCCGAGTATTTATTAGCTAAGTATAAGTTTCCACGCCCATTGATGCTCACATTTGTCCTTTGTATTTCTTGTGTGGGACATCTTTTAATTGCGTTCGGGGTCCACAATGGGCTCTACGTGTCGTCGGTCATAATCGGGTTTTGTTTTGGAGCTCAATGGCCGCTGATTTTCGCTATAATATCTGAGATATTTGGGTTGAAATACTACTCGACTTTGTACAATTTGGGAGGTGGGGCAAGCCCCGTCGGGGCTTACATACTGAATGTGTTGGTTTCGGGTAGAATTTATGATAATGAGGCACATAAACAGTTGATAGCAAAGGGAACGATCCGAGAAAAGGGGGAAGATCTAAAGTGTACGGGAGTAGATTGTTATAAATGTCTTTCCTTATAATAACCTTTGCAACATTGTTTGCGTGCTTTATCTCATTCATCTTATGCTTCGTACGAGAAAGTTTTATCGTGGTGATATCTACAAGAAGTTTAGAGACGCGGCGGACACGGAGGATGCTGCTCATACTGAGATGGCGGTGCGACCTATAGCCACAGGCGAACCGTCATCAACGATACCAATGGAAAGATAAATTGTTGAAAAAGACGAGTTGTTATAGGTTTTCACAGTTTGTATAAGGTAAACCACACTAGGAAAAGTAAAAAACATAAACACAATAGTAAAAGTTTATCGTGTTTGATAAAAGAATTCTAGCAAGTTCATGTACTCCTTATTTTCTAATTTAAGGCCATGCATATTATATAAATTATGTTTGGATATTTTGCTTGGTGTGCGTCACTAACTAATGATATGATGTGATGGAACCTTCATTCGCAAAGTCGTCCCACATATAAGGATGAAAATGATAACAAATATATTTTTTACTTATCTACATGGTTGGTCTATATCACTGATGAGATCGATACCATATCGATACAGATCAGTTCCGGTCCTCACAATCCCAGTCCCAAAAATCGTAATTTTTTTGTACCGGTATTGAAATTTTCGGTTCAGTACTGGTATCGGGACGACACCGGTATTGAAGGTAAAAAATCGGAAAATACTGGTACTGTTACCGATACCGAAACTCATAAGTTTGCTACGGATTCGGTACCGACGGTGCCAAATCGGTACCGACAGTACCAAATCGTTATCGATTTCGGTACCGGTAAGGTACCAGTACCAAATTTGCTCACCCCTCGTCTATATGGTTTGTAAAAATTGCATGTTTCTTAAACTTAACTAACTATAAACTTGATCCAAATAATTGTAAAATTAATATTAAGGTGTCAAGATGTATAAATTTTGTAACTATAGTGATCAATAACCACTAACACCGTAAAAAAATACCAAATAACCATTAATAATTATAATGATATAAGTGGGCCCACCCACACTTCTTTCCCAACCCCGACCCTCCACCACCAAATTGCAACAACCACTCGCTTCTCGTTCCTTCATTTTTGGTGACACCCGCCACCACCACCTGCCACACCCTCACCATTACATTCTGCACTACACATCAACTCCACTCATTATCTTCTTCACTTTCCCATTAAAATTTCTAGACTCTCATGAGGACCAAAGCAACCTTCTCAATTGGCCCTATTTCTTTCACCAAAAGGATAGTTTCCATATTTATACAACTAAATTTTCACATGTTATTCTCCATTTTCACTTAAGTTTAAGCTAACTCTGAAACCGGGGAATGGAGCTTGAATCAACAAGATTTAAACTAGAATAGGAACTGAAGATTAAATATGAAGAACTAAATCAACTCAAGTAGCTCTTAAACACCGCCAAGGCGCCACTATTAAAAAAATTAAGAAACTCAAAATCAATACCAAACTTATAATTCGGTACCACCGGAACCATCATCTAACCACCGCATCGCCGCTGCACTTTATCACATCAAGTGTAGACTGGGTTAAAACTCCTCTTAACTTAGTTTAACGATTGATTGGTAAACATATGATACGATCTTGCTATAGTGATTAAATGTGGGAATTGTACCATATTCTCAAGTCATGTTATTCCATGATAATTAAAGAAAGAGATATGCATAATGATGCGTGCGATATGGTATAGAAAAAGTTGTTCAGTTTTCAAAGGTTTTATTCACACAACGTCAACTTTTAAATTCATAAAAAATGATTATTATTTTAACTAAACCACATACAAATAGACAATTGTACCTATCGTATATGTACTAAAGTATAGGTAAGAGCCAATTATCGTTCCACAGATAAACTTATGACTTTTACTACTAAATCGTTGTATTTATTTCAACTCGAGGTGCATATTATTTTGGTTTTGGTTTTGGTTTTGGTTTTGGTAAATGAGTTTAAAGAAATTTACAAAATAAATCAAAAGATAATATTTTTGGGTTTTTATATTTTGGATAGAAAGAAGATCAACGATAAAAGTGTACCATCTTGGTTTAATAATTAATTAGTATATATGTGACATGAGCTTGCTATGGTGATTAAATGTGGGAATAACATCTTAAGTCATATTTTTCCATGATAATTAAAGTAAGAGATACCTCATGATCTCCATACTAGAACATCATTTTGTGTAAGCAAGTGGTTTTTGATAAAGATAAGTTAACTCACTTCAAAGATGAGGCAATCCCTTAAATTATTATGTGAATTGTCATTGATATTTTTGTAAAACTATTCTTTGTATTATACATAAAACATCAACTAAGATTAATTGAGTTGTAAATGTTTAACCATGAATTACCAAGTATTAACCCACACAACTCTTGAACATTTATATAACTCATGTAATAACCACTCAAGAGTTATTTGAAATAGGTTATGTTGCACAAGCACATAATGAGTAATTAACCGATTTTAGTGGATGAACATCAATCATCCGTTTTCACAACATTGTTGATAGTTCTCATTTTAAAATGATCAATCACTACTAATATTCCATTTGATCGATGTTAATATTAGGATTCATGTTTTTTTTATCCAACCAAGCCCTACAAGAATGACGTTTTCTCAACTTATCATCAAGCTCGAAATTTTGGCGGCTCTTTTAAAGATTTATAAATTATTACCCAAAACCTCACAAGAGTGGCAGTTCCCCGACTTATGGTTAAGCTCGGTATTTGGGGTTAGTTTAAGGTTCTTAATTTATCAACCAAGCCCTCACAAGAATAGCTATTTATCGACTTATCATCAAGCTCTAAATCTTGGTGTCTATTTTAAGGTTCGCCAAGGCTTCGCAATACTAGCAATTTCTCGGCTTATCGTCAAGCTTGGCACTTGGGGTATCTTTTAAGAGTATTTTAACATTCTTCATCAAGTAACAATTGCAACATAACCATTAATTATTAAATACCAATCACATGCTTTACTATCATTATTAAACTTAAATTAAGAATCATTATAAACCAAGATGATACTATGGAAGTTTAGCCACTAATAAGCATAATGATAACTATCAAAGTAGTAGATACAAGCATGATCAAATTGAAACAATCTAACCAATTTGGATGAGTAATATTTGATTCTAATGACTTCTCCCAAAAGCTTAATCTCCTTAATCTTCAAGGGTTCGATGGATGAGATTAATTCCCTTATTAACGTAGGTGAAAAGAGGTGGTTGGAGATGAGTGACTGGTGTATTAAAGTCTATTGAGGTGTATTAAATGAAGATGATGAGTATTCAATTTATAGACGGATCTAGGCTTCAAGATACGGCCGTGCCAAGCAAGGCACGACCATGTTGTCATTTTTGTCTTGTTGCATTAATTTTTTTTTGTCAGATCGTACAGCTCGAGCTAACACGACCGCGTTAATCAAGGCACGACCATGTTGAGTTCCACGAAAATCAAAATTTCACAAGTTTTGTCCTTTTCTCTTGTACTGAAGGTATGGCCGTGTTTTGGGAAGGCATGGCGATGTTTTTGCTTCTGAATATTTTATTTTGTCTTTTCCTCTTGTTCTTGATAACATGGGGCGTGTCTTGCTTAACATGGCCATGTATAGGGGTGCAAACAAGCCGAGCTACTCGGGATCGGGTCGTTAAAAAGCTCGAACGAGCCGAGCATAATCGAGCCCGAGCCCGAGATCAAGCCTAAAAGTAAGCTAGTTTAATAAACGAGCCCGAGCCCGAGCTTCACCTATCGAGCTCGAGCCGGCTCGCGAGCCTAAACGAGCCTGCCATTTATATAATTTTTTAAAATATATATTTAATAATTATTAATTAATATATATATATATATATATATATATATATATTGTTATAAAAAATAAATAAAAATAACTAAATAATATATATATATTATTTTATATAGAAAATTATAATAGAAAATAATATATAAAAATAATTATATTATTTAAAAAATAGTTAATAAAAGGTAAACGAGCCGAGCCCGAGCCGTGCTCGAGCTTGAAAATCTACTCACGAGCCGAGCTCGAGCTTTGGAAATAGAGCTCGAAACGAGCCGAGCTCGAGCTCGAGCTCTGTGTAAGTTAAACAAGCCGAGCTCGAGCCTGGTTGAGCTCGGGCTCGGCTCGGCTCGTTTGCACCCCTAGCCATGTATTGAGTTCCTGATTTTTGTCTTTTTCGTATGATATAGGCATGGCCATGTCTTGATTCACCATGGGGTGTGTTGAGTATTTTTTCACTGTTTATCTTTGTTTTTCTTCATAAATCAGTTTGTTTTAATCATTAAGTTTATATTTACCTATAGAAATAAATTATAAACATTAGTGGTTATTCATTCTAACATAGTTGCTGAAATTACGCTTATCGGGGGAAATTTAGTGCTGAAAAGTTGAATAAATTCATATACATAAAATCTTCCCGCACTTGAACCTCGCTTGTCCTCAAGCAAGATTTGAACAAACTCTTAGAAATTGTATGTTAAGCAAAGCTAAACATCCCGAGAAATTTCTGAAAGTCCCGGTAATCCAAAGCTAACATAAGAGCAAAATATGTTAGTATATGTAGTGATATTTAAAAATGTGGTTTGCTTTTATGAGCTTCATTTTATGGAAAACATCACGTGCTCGCAATGTTCATACACAGTCGGCCTTATATATGGACATGCATGTGATGTTGTATATATGAACACTCTTAGCCAAGATACGACTAAAAGAAAATATGCTTGTCGAGAAATTAATAATCCACCCACTTTGTGAAGTGCGACATATGTCAAAAGCTATTATATTTCCAAAGGTTTCGGTGGGTGATAGGTTTTGTCTAGTGTTTTATCAAAGGAATTTTTCGGAGGGGTATGACTAATCGAGCTTTTCTTCAAAGTTATCTTCTATTTCTCGCCCCTTCTCCGTTCTTCATCCAGAGTGCGGTGAGTCAGCAGTTTTTTTTTTAATTTTTTTACAATCCTAATGACTCTTTTAAGTTTAGATCATCAAGATCGGTTTTATCCAAGATGTGGATCAGTTCTTCCTCAGCCCTGCTCTGAACATAACTCCCAACTCTAACGGATCGTTCGGATTTGAGCTTAATAGCTGCCACCCTCATTAGTTTGGTATATTCGTACATGGATTGACTTTGACTTACTCTACATATTCCCTCTTGAGACCAGTTTCCACAGCCCAAACATTGTTCATATCTTTCTACTGGTCTTTTCGTTGCGCTTTTGAAATCCCACAAAATGATGGCCTTTGTTCCTCCTGGCGCCACTTTTTCCTCACCTCATTGCTAAAGAAAAAAATTATCTCCCTATGTTCTGGAGGGAACCTAGGTTTTGCGAATTGTAGGCAGAAAGGAAATTGAAATCTAATAATGCATTCTGTTTTTTAGGGTCTGTCGGTAAATGACCAAGTAATGAGTATCTAGGTCGGATAGGGTTTTGGTGATAGGAATAGGGTTTGTTTTGGTTTTGGTTGTTTGGAAATATATTACTTTAATTTTTATGCATCATTTCGTCTGATCTCGAATAGGATTCTGGGGAAAAGTTCTAATTCGCAAGAAGTACCTGACTCACTTAATGTACCCAATATATTAGTATTTTATTGAGTATCTACGTAAAGGCTTAATTCTCACAAACAAAAGGATTGGGTGAAAACGTCATATTTTGCATAAAGTTAATTCTCAATATTACAAATTGTATTTCTAGTTTTATCACCTTTTTATGTGGATTAATCTTGCTCAAATTTTTCTCGTTATTTTTTAGTTTCTCATTTATCGAAAATATTTAAAAAGCTTGTGGTTTTTATTGTTGCAAAAAAAGAATTTTGAAAATTTTGGTCAAAAATTTTGCTTTTTAGACTTGGTTTGGTCAAATGTAAACCCCCTCCCCATACTTAAATCTCACATTGTCCTCAATGTGAAAAGATTTACAAATAAATGGAAACGTGGTGAGAAAGGAATTTAACCTCCCTACGAGCCGAGACGAAATTTTTGCCATTGTTATCTCCTTGTAAGCTGTTTAGAAGTTCTAGTACTAAAATAAATCCTACCTGCATAAAATCTACAAACACAACTACAAACATACTGCATAAAATTTTAAGACATAAAATAAGTATGGGTATATATTTACCCATATTGCCCTATAAACGGGCATCATACATAAAGATAAATTGTCTTAAGCATCCACACGAAGAAAACAGAAATAACAATTTCTTAACACAACAAACCATCATAAACAAACATCATAGTACAACCGTTTACTTACGAATATACTAGCGGTAGACACACATGGGGCGAAGATGGGACTTTTATGGGTTGTCTGGGTCCATACCAAATGTCGAGCAATCTACGAATCTTACTTTGTATAGATCGTCATAGATCACTTCTACCATTCCCATTCTTAAACAGTATTGGAGATCTAGGGGTAAAGGTGCTGCCCTAGTGTCCCTCGTGTGTCTATATGATACTTTTCGTATAATCACACAATCCACCCACCTCGAAACAAAGTTACCCGCACCCCGAATTTTGCATTTTTAGAGAATAAGGAGCACTGAAGGTATGTAAAGTTACAGTGCCTCCCGTCTTTATGCAATAAGTGCAACAAATCTCGAAGGTTTACCTTTGCCCCACTGGTGCCAAGTTTGGTGAGTCTATTACCTAGAAGACGATGGATGTATGTCGTTAATGGATCTTCAAGTTATGTACTTTTTGAGACACTTGGGGGCTATAATTATCTTCAGGGTGTGGTGATCGTAATTGCCAGGCTTGTTTCCTCATTTGTCCTGTGAAAGAGTTTGGCTTCCCTACATCATCTGGAAATGTGTGGTGGGACCTGAACCACATGTTACTATTAACCTCATACTCCATGTAAATTCCAATATTTACTCTTAAACTGGTTAAGTCTGAGTCATGCCACACTCCCCCTAGCCTAAATCTTAATGGGTTCCAATCCCGAAGACCAGCAGGTGGGTGGTTTATTTTGAATTGGAATGAGGCTAAAAGTTCCAATGTTAATTCGGTGACTGACCGACCAGTAATGGAAAACACTCTCATCCGTGGTTCTTCGATCATGCTCATTAAACGCTAAAACTCACCAACTTCCTTGATTTGCTGTCAGTCAGCTGCCCTTCTATCATCGCCCATTCTGTCTGAGAACCTTAGGTATGGGTACGAGAAACAAATCAAAATAGTGAAGATGAATAATTTTGAAAGAGTAAAGGCATGGCTTGTGCTGACATTGGTGATATGTTGGTTGACTTTCTGGGTTGACCACGACTGTTCAGGGTGAAACACGACCCGTGTTTTGCATGAATTCGAGGTTTTGAAGCCTCGAACGTGCGTATCAACCCAATACATCTTTATCAAATGGTTTCCGACATGGGTAGGTCAATTGGGTGAAACCCGACCCGACCTGAAAGTTAACCATAGCAGACCAAAAATCACATTTAAACTTCCTTTTCAACTCAAGTTCTCTTTTCAAAACACTTTCACAAATTTAAACATATCAATTTTGATACTAATCTAACCCGAATTTGGTGGAAATTGAACCTAAGGTTCGGATTATACCCGAATTGAGAGTGAAGTGGGTATAATTGAGCCCTAGAAGAAGAATAAAACAAGTAAATTGACATACCTTGATGGTTAAAACAAATAATAGGTGGAATAATGGCTGGAAAATCGCCAGAAATCGCCTAGGGTTTGAAGAGTGGTGGTTAAAAGTGAAAAAAGGACGGTTTTGAAGGATAAAACTTACAATACATGCCGGACACGGCCATGGTCAGCAGGGCATGACCAGCTGATCGTGTCTGTTCCCAATTTTTTGTTTTTAACTGCTTATTCAAACCCGAGACATGTTTAACGACCATTATAGACCGAAAGTATTAGGTATGTTAATTTAAAAAGATGAAGAATGAAATTTTATTGATAGGGATACGAATACATGAACAACAGAACGAAGAAAATGAAAGGTACAAATGACAACTGACTAGAATCCAAAACCTATCAGAAACTACTTAACTAATCCCGATCCTCCTCCTAACAAGGTCTGCATGTGGGGATGCCTTGCCATGAACTTGGTTTAGGTTACCCGCTCGGCTTGGTACGTGTTTAAACGAGTGAACTCGTCCGTAAGCTGCTCGAGGTTGTCTTCTTGCTTAGACATTCTTCGGTCTAAATGATATTGTTCAAAACGTAGTGTTTCTACCTTATCATGCAACTCTCGGTTTCTTTGTTCCAACGCCTTGTTAATGCTCACTAACTCATTGATTCTCTCGTGCAAGCATATTAGTTCCCTAACTACATCTACGGGTAGCTCTCCTTATCTTCCATAACTTGGCCTCCATGCTCTCCTCTCCATGGCATATTCTTGGTAGGTAATGTATGAAAAGGGGTATGTCAATAGAATGGGGAGTGATAGCCATTTATAGACACATAAGAGGGGAAAACATTGGCCACGGTGACATAAACACGGGCATGTTAGGTGAGTGTTAGAAATGACAGTTCAGAATTTTGTACTAATTGTAGAGATGATGAATGGTGTTCATTCTTTTTACTGACCACGACCCATGCTTAGGAAAACACGGCTGTGTCCTGGCATTTTCCATGATTTTTCAGTTTATTCTCTCGTATGTTAGTTGTGGTTTGGACGGTCGGTTAAGTATGTGCAAATAACATATTGCCTTGGATTAATCATATCTAATCCTATTATTTGGACCATAATTCAAGTCATGTTGTACAACCTTTTACTTTTCACAACTAACGTTGCAGCTTGCCATTTTAATTTCGTATCTCCAAGATCATCTGTATCAGTTTGTTCCGGATGTTCTTGTACAACACTTATATGAATCAAGTTTTTGGCCACAGATGCATTATAGGATTCAGTAAACATTGAAAACAAGGTCTGATATTCATTTCCATGCCTTGGGGTTCCAAGTACATATGGAGCATGTTCACTTGCCATAGAAGATGTATCACCATAATCTATTATTTGCACATTAAACCTTTGTTGTCCTGATTGGCTTGCTACATAAACCTTTGGAGTTTTAGCATTAAAGTCACTAGGCTCTTCAATGATGGGAATTTATTGTTGGTTCTTGGTTGACAGATTTACCATTGAAGCTATTAAGGCACTTGCAACTTGAAAACTTGGATTCTCTTCTTTGATCATAAGATTTTCAATCATTGCATGTTCAGCAGCCTGTAGAAAGCATATGACATCATCAAACTTGAAGTTGGGAAAATTTGTATTTTCTTTAATAATCTTGCTTGGTGTATACCATTCACCGAGTTACGAGGAAAGTAGTTTCTTGTTTAGATCAAAATCAGCAATGGCAAGATCAGTTGTTTTGATTTCAATGACAATTGCTACAAATCTTTGAAAAACTGATTTTAACATTTCTCCCTCTTTGAAATTAAATCTATCAAATTTTTGCTCCAGCCTATCTTTCTTGATGTCTTTTAATTCAATATTTCCTTCAAACATTTCTACCATAGCATCATACATTGTTTTGCAGTTGTGAGATGATTCACACGTGTCAATATTTCCCATGACAAACCCAGTTTTAACATAGAAAGGGCCATCTCATCCCTTTTGTTCATTTGTCATTCAACAGTTTGGTTGTTGTTTGCACCTTTAGTGGGAACATAGGGACCATTTTTGATAGAGTTCCATATTTCAGTATCATTGTAGTAAATAGCAGCTTAAAACAGAACTTTCCACTTGATATAACTTTTTTGACCAAACAATATTGGAATCTTCTTGGTAGACACTTCTTGGTAATCCAGTTGTTTGAAAATGTTTTTGGTATTTTTAATGAGCTTTTGAAATGCAAATTACTTGAAATTTTACCAGACTTTGAAAATACTTAGTTCTGAGGATGAAATCCTTGAATCTGATAAAAACAGATGGATTAAACCAAGATCTAGACTCAAAATAAACAATAATCAATGTAAATATGAGATTAGAATACCTTCAAACCTTAAATGATTGTAGATCTGAAGAAAAAAGAACATAACAGCAGATGTCATATTTCAATGTAACAGTGCTCAGATTACGTCATCATCTTCATCTTCAAAATCAGATTATATTCAATAAAAAGCTTCACAATCAATTTTCACAGCAAC